>NC_060119.1:431567001-431870031 GCF_021461395.2 Schistocerca americana | reverse complement strand
AAACTTTGAGGTTCGCCAATGACATTGTAATTCTGTCAGATACAGCAAAGGACTTGGAAGAGCAGTTTAATGGAATGGACAGTGTCTTGAAAGGAGGATATAAGATAACCATCAACAAAAGCAAAACAAGGATAATGGAATGTAGTCTAATTAAGTCGGGTGATGCTGAGGGAATTAGATTAGGAAATGAGGCACTTAAAGTAGTAAAGGAGTTTTGCTATTTGGGGAGCAAAATAACTGATGATGGTCGAAGTAGAGAGGATATAAAATGTAGGCTGGCAATGGCAAGGAAAGCGTTTCTGAAGAAGAGAAATTTGTTAACATCCAGTATTGATTTAAGTGTGAGTAAGTCGTTTCTGAAAGTATTCGTATGGAGTGTAGCCATGTATGGAAGTGAAACATGGACGATAAATAGTTTGGGCAAGAAGAGAATGGAAGCTTTCGAATGTGGTGCTACAGAAGAATGCTGAAGATTAGATGGGTAGATCACATAACTAATGAGGAAGTATTGAATAGGATTGGGGAGAAGAGAAGTTTGTGGCACAACTTGACCAGAAGAAGGGATCGGTTGGTAGGACATGTTCTGAGGCATCAAGGGATCACCAATTTAGTATTGGAGGGCAGTGTGGAGGGTAAAAATCGTAGAGGGAGACCAAGAGATGAATACACTAAGCAGATTCAGAAGGATGTAGGTTGCAGTAGGTACTGGGAGATGAAAAAGCTTGCACAGGATAGAGTAGCATGGAGAGCTGCATCAAACCAGTCTCAGGACTGAAGACCACAACAACAACAACACATCATTGTAACGCTTCTACTATAATGTCTACTTAGACAGGAAGATTCTGAGTTTTCGCTTCAGTAGATGCAGTTGTGACGACAGTAAGATGGAATTAATTTAGGATCTTAAAATACCTTACTTTGTTCTGAACTGAGATTAAGACTACCGTAATAACATATGGAAAATTGGTAAAAATAAACCAGGTCTAAGCAAATATTTGTCTGGTAAAACTTCAATACAACAGTTTAGTACTCAAATAAAAGGCTGTAAACTGGACCACACTTTGCTGAGCTCTGATGAAAGTAGAACCGTTCTGTTAATCTCTTTCACACAGTGAATGGGAATACCTTAATTTCCGACGACATGTATGATCTTATTTTAATGTTCTATAATTCTGTTTTACGGATAATTACACGTTCATTTATATAAATAGCACCGTAATAGCACCTTCCTTAAATACTGACTTGACAGTGTATACTGCAACACGCATTCTCGCGGACGAACAGTGCTTACAGCCGCAAAACATGTATTACGATCCTTGTAGTTCCATATACTATGATGTGAAAGAAATTTGCTCGTCTTTTCCGTGTTAGATCATCGAGAACACCTAAAGAAAAACGCAAAGTAATCAAGGGTAGGTTTCACGTACAATGTACATCTAACACTAGCTCATGTCGACCTGGGTTGGACGACAAGCCTCTTTACACCTTGTTCGATGAAACAACCTGTCACACGAGAACTGTAGAGAAATCGTCTCAGCATTGCTGGACAGGGATCTGAACTTCTGCCCCACCACGTCACAAGGAAGGCGGGAAGTTAACACCGACAATCGTACATACAGTCTACTTTCGTTTGGAAGCCCTGGAGTGTTGAATCAAGATGACCTTGTGGTACTTAGACTTAGTATAGAGAACAAAGTAAGTACGAACCATTTCTGTCGCACCATTAAGAAGTTACATGTCTAGTACAGGGACAATTATTTATACACTACTATAAATATCAAGCAAAACTGAACTGAAAGGGCAGAAATTGATTGTTTATTGTAGTCTCAGTAGCATATTATTCAGGTGAATATGTCTGGTTTCAGCTTGTGTGGTTGATATTAGATTTACAGTCCAACAGTCACGCAACTCGCAGTTTGTTAAAACAAACACTAATGTTTGAGACGTCTGCTGGTTGGTAGCAAGAAATCCTTTTTACGGAAACAATGACGATCTTATCACCAAATATAAACGTTTAGAAAATATGAAAACTAATGATACGTATTATTCAGACTTAATGAAAGAGTAGCTTACTCTGGTTTGAATTGTGTCAATCACTTTTCATTTTTATAAGTTTGAAGGTGACTCATAGAGGTTGAAATCGGTCGTACTGACCTGAAACGACTTCCAACTGAGAGAGAAATTATTAATTAGATGTAATTACGGAAATATTTGTATAATTGCAACCTGTCTAACAAAAGTTCCTTTATTGTTCTTTTACATAAAATCGCTTGAAGTTTCACTTTCATTCTTACTCACAATTTCGGCATAGTAGTCGCGTACGAAATCTGCTGGTCAGATACAATCCTCGACTGACAAACTAAAGGCAAAAGCATGTTCTGTTCCTGTGTTGTACCGTGTAATGAGCAAGAAATTGTTTGTACATTCTTGATGGTCAAGGTGGAACCTAAGTGAAGTCTACGTAGCTATGATACCAATACACGAATGCATCTATAGTGGTCTCCTTTAACGAAAATTACGACGTCAAACGTGCCCTTTTAAAACGGAAATTCCTCTGCCTTCTGTATTAATAATGATTTGTTGCACACTGGAATAAAAAACGACAACAAGGACAGACGGAATGTTCTTAATATAAACAAAATTCTAGCAACCTGTTAAGTCTGCAAGGTCGAAGAAAACGTACTGCACTGTTTACTCTGCCATAGAATCAAAATCTCTGCAAACCACAGCGAGAACTGAAATATTGGATTTTATTTGGTACGTATCCCGGACTTAAATTTTGTTGCCAATAGGGTGAACTGATAACATACCAGATAATCAAATTAAGATAAAGTTAACATTTCCTATTAATAACGGATAAACGAGAGATGAGAGTTAAATAAAATTTTGTTCAAGGCTAGTTGATCATGGCATTATGAAAAATATTGCAATATGAGCTGCATACTGTAATTTTTTTAAACGAAATAAATAAAATGTGGCACAACGTGCACAGGAAGGTAATAAAACTTTTTCGTCACTATTTCTTAAATCTCTGAAATGCTGACTCACTGAATGTCTATCACTGAAGTCTTTACGGTAGACGGATCAAACGTTCGATCATCCCTGGGTTAAGGCTCGCTCACAATCTCTGGCCGCGTTATTACTTTAATTCCGTCGGGATGCCGCATCGGGCCCTACGTAGCCCTCGGAAAGAACAAAAGAAGAGGAGAGGGAAAAGAAAAATTCGAGGGTCACCACACTAGAACCACAGCGTGCAATGAGATTGTTCTATATAGAGTGTTCAGCGTCTATTCAGGGGATGGTGATTGGTTAAAGGAATGCTTGACGTGGTTCAGTGAATCGAGAGCCACCACTGTTGAAAGATAGGAGGTGACAGCTTCCAATATAAATGCCTCACAGAAGCGGTGACACACGTACTGTAGGGAGAAGTTGCTACATCTTTACTACAATCCAGACCCTTCTCTTACGATTTACAAGCGAACCATAGGGGATGGCTTCCTTGCTCTTCGCTCTATTTTTGAACGAAATCCGAAAATGACCATAGATTTCGTCAAGAAGCCTGCTTCATTGGTCATTATTTGTCAGTTCTGCAAAATCTCTTTGCTGTAAATATAGTCTCATCAGTAAGAACAACAGTGTTCGTCTTTATACTTGTTCCCTTGTTGAGCGCTCTTATACACACAATTAGTCTCTCTTTTTCATATATTTTTTGAAGTGAGTACTTGAAATTTCTGGAATAGAATATTTGAAATATCTTATAATTGATAAATATTCAATTGACAGACAAAGGACTAAACAAGAGAGTACTAAAACAGAAAGGAGCCAATAAATAAATACAGAAAACCCTCACCCGACAAAGGAACCACCTACTGAGACTTCTGATACTGTATACAGGAATGATTTAGTGCTGGAAGCACTAGAATAGCGGAAACATCGTCAGGACTGACAAAACCAGAATGTATAAAACAAAATGTGAAAGATGTTACCAGTACTGTGTACGAAGGAAAAAGGTTCAATACTGAAAATCCCTTCTTTCCTGTTTTAATATTTATTTTTAATTTCAGTTTTTTATTTGTGGGCCTGTCGGACGTATAACGAAGAAGAGGCTTTTCACCGAGTACTCACAGCAAATTTAATGTGACAAGGTTGCATGAAATTTTCGTATTTTATAATTTTAAAATGTTACTGAAGGCTAAAAAATGAACCGACCCAGCTGCAAGTTCCCTATTTAACGGCTTCCAGGGTCAAGATAAATTTGTTTTTCTGTATTTCAAACAATAATTCACCGAATTTAAAATTTAAAACGCTGTCATAATCTACTGTTTAAGGGATCTAACTACACGTCACAGGTTTAAGATAGTAAGTTAAGTACTGAAGTCAGTTTTAAAGAAGTTTTACTGCATGAGCAGCGAAAATGTGGTAAGCATTAAACTTTTGACTTTCATTATTCTGTGTGGGAAGGAGGGTCAGCGAGAAAATGTTTCTCGATACAGCGTAGCTCAGGGCACGTAAACTACCAATACTATAGTCATACAATATTTGAAAATGAGAGCGCTTAGCGACTTCCAATAAATATTACACAATTTCCAACTTTTCCGAAAGTAGTTTTCGCTGATCATGCAGTAAATCTTTTGCATCAAGCATGACGTTTTATTGCTTCTTTACAACTAATTTTGTTCGCAATACATTTTATAGGTATTACGCATGTATACCACTCAATGTATCTGCAAAAGTATATCGTCGTATAACACATAGTTCAGGAAATACGACGTCATAATCATTGAAATGCATACAAAAACAACTTTTCTTAAATGGAACGCAAACAACAAAGGCTCTACTCATCTGTTGTTCCACAATAATGAGAGCGCTTAGCTACCTAAACTTTAAATACAATTTCATCAGTCTATGGGTGAATAAACCAATCTAATAGAACCAGCGTATGTAGAGTTTTGCATCTTGCTTTTACTTAAAAAATACTTAAGACGTTAACTCATTTGTAATATAACCGCACTTTTGAAGCAGATTTATACGCCGGAGTTGGGTCTTCAAAGAATCGGTGGTTGCGTATTACTGAGTTTATTCAAAGTGAGTAATAATTATTTGAATGAAACTGTTTGGGAATGTAAACTTTTGCTGCTTTATTGTTTAACTAGCTATACGCCCATGCCTCGCAACGCAAGTAAAAGAATGACCTTTCTATACCGGCCCTTTTTACTGTTCCGTACCTCAGTCGGTAAAAACTGAATACTTATTGGATCACTTTGTCAATACATTGTTTCGGCTAGCCTAGAAGTCAAATTAAATTGAACTTATTGAAATAACCAGAGCAAGTTCGTTAAGTTTTTAATACGCAAAGACAGAGAGAAAAGAAAGGAGATTAGTGTTTAATATCCCGTCGACAATGAGGTCATTAGAGACGCAGCAGAAACTCGGATTAGGGAAGGATGGGGAACAAAAACGACCGTGCCCTTTCAACGGAACCATCCCGGCATTTCGCTGAAGCGACCTACGGAAAATACGGAGAATCTAAATCAGGATGGCAGGATGCGGATTTGAACCGTCGTCCTCTATAATGCGAGTCCATTGTGCTAATCATTGCGCCAACTCGCTCGGTCAATATACGCAAAGAGGCATCAGTACATCCATATATCCTAGCCAAATGAAAGGAATGTTGGTTTGTATTTGTGAAGATAAGATTGCGTCTCTTAATTCTGTCACTGGCGTAAACTTCCGAAAATACTCTGTCATAAAGGTAAAAGCAAAGAACTAAGAGCGCTGTCTATTGGTTCTTTGGTGTACTACGAAACTAACACCATCATTTATTGGTTCTCTGGTGTATTACACCGTGTTGGTCCTGTCACTAGCAGATAAACATCCGAAGTACTAAGCTGAAGCAGACTCCTAAAAGTTTAAATTACAGTACTTTTTTTTCTGTGGTTCTATTTTGATGAAAGAAAGCCTTTATGTTGGCCAAGCTACGGTCAAGTTACCTGTAAAAACCTCATGAAAGCTAGTCTAGTAGTTTTGGAGATAGCGTGATCTAACAGACAGACATGACGGTTTTACGTAAAATTTTAAATTTCGATATCTTTTTTTTGTGACCATATTTCGATGAAATAAAGCCTGTGGCTTTAGATAAAACTTTAAATTACCGTTCCTCTTCTTTGAGTGATCAGATTTTATTGAAATAAGACCTATATGTTGCTCCAAGCTAAGCTCAAGTTACCGGTATAAGCCACATGAAAATTCGTACAGTAGTTTTTGAGAACAGCATGTTAAAACAGACAAGACGGTTTTACAGTTTTGTTATTCGAACAGAAGTTAACGATGTATTTGCTAGTCATGCACTTCTGTATTCCATCATTTTCAAATTAACTTTTTTTCTATCTCACACTAGCTTTTGCTATTGTGTGGATTATATTACATATCCCATTAAAGAGATTATAAAGTAATTTCATGATCATCACATTAGCTGAGCGGTCAGTCTATCTGACTGCCATGTAGTGGTCCCAGGGTTCGATTACCAACCAGTTGACAGATTTTCTCCGCTTAGGGAATGTTGTGTTTGCCCAAATCATCATTTCGTCGTGTTCATCGACACACAAATCACCCAATGAGACATGATCTGAGAAGACTTGAACCATGGCATCCGACTTCCCTAGTTGAGGACTACCTGCCATCAGTGCCATATGATAGCTGTTAAATCAGTATAATGATATCCGATTTCTGGACTGTATGTTCGCACCGACCAAGATGGCGTGGGGATAGGCCACTGGACTCAAAATGATTTTCATACATTGTTTAAGCCAAACACCAGAACGGACCCTTTTTTAAAGGACATGGCGAATTTACTTCCAGTTTCTTCTTATAGCTTTGCTTGTACTCTGCCCCTCGTCGACAAAGGGATGTCAAAGCCATAACCTTCCTTCTTACCTACCAATATTCTTGCTGTAACAGCTGAATGACGTTTAATTGTGCTAACCAATATGCGGTGATAGATGGGATTCTGTTTACCCTTACCTTACTGAGGATGTTGAATGTATATAAATTCTTCCTCTTCTTCTTTTTCTTCTTCTCTCTATATCCTGCCCGGAGGAACTTCCTTCATGTATTGAACATTCGTCCTCCTCTAATCTCATCCATTATTTCAGCTCTCTTCCTACTTCTTCCTCTCATGCCTTCACTTTTTCCTCTATAATAATTCCTTGCAGAGAATTCGTACACAGTATATGTACAAGCCAAGAACTACTCCTCTTTCTGATCACTTCGAATAATATTCTTTCTTCCCCATCCTTCCCTAATCCGAGTTTCTGCTGCGTCTCTAATGAACTTACGTGTTACTCAAAACTCGTCATTCATATTGTTTCTCCAAAGACAATTGAGCGGAGTAAGGAGTATGGCGAAAGTAAGTCACTGCTTATCTTGTACTGAAATTTCAACAAAATCCTGTACCCAGTGTTTTTTACGAATAAGTGATGTGGACTGCAACAGGCTAAATAATTTTATTTCTTTATCTCACTGATCTGAGAAATATGAAAACATTTAAATTTTCAAAATCCGTCCAACTAAGTGTAAAAAGATTACCAACGTTTCTAATGAACTAGAAAATGTTTGCTATGAAAAAGAGCACTCCTTCATTCTGTACAGAGATAGTGCAGAAAAGATGGCATGCTATGTGCTACTAATCATTCTCATATTTGTTAGATAATTGAGATATAGGAATTATATCTGTTGGACACTTTTAGTTTATATCATTTGTAATTAAAAATATGCTGGGACATAGGATTCCACCAAAATTTTAAGAGAAGTAGCGATATATTATTCACAGACTTATTATTTCTTTTATTTTTCTCCAGATAAACTATATCAGTGACCACTTTTGGGTAATACAGAAGTTTACTTGTTACCATGAAGAAACCTGTTTCTACTGCCTAATCACATCAGATTTGATAACTAATCATCTCACTAAAATTCTAATGCAGTTGAAATTGTAACTAATCACGAAAGAAGAACTGAGGCAAAGACAAGTCAATAATTTATGAAAACACCCATTCTCAGCATAAAAATAAACTATACATTCCTCACATACATTGTTCCAAACCCAAACACTTCTCGTTTCACCAACTATCTGCGGTCCTAAGATACTGCATTGTTTTATTGAAACAATACATAGTTGTTTGTATATCACACTAGATGTGCTAAATCTGGCAAATTAATTAGCATATTAATATGACAAAATACTTTCTTTGCGTAGCATCATTTGCCAAAATTTCGTCTTGTTATCTGAAACAGTCTATGATACACGAGGAATTTTGTGAAAATTTCATTCTCGCTTTTTCGCTGGCACACGAGTTCAGGACAAAGTACTATACATACAAACATTTGCTCGAGACTGGTGATAGATAGCTATATCCTTCCAAGTTCAAAGAACAATTCAGTATGGTATCAGAATTTCATAAACAGTAACATATGACCTAACATTCGCAAAGGAATTTCTTGCAGAAGTCTACCCAATATCAAAATATCACCATTAACAAATGATTGGCAGTTCATCATGATGCTGACAAATGGGGCTATAACATGTGTGACAGTCAACTTTTTACTTAATAGTTTCCTTACCATAGAGTCAGAAAGGTCGCAGATCGACTGGCAGGTGTATGATTGTTTCGTCTCAAGGGTTAACTGCTTAAGTGTGAGTGTTCTAGCCCTGGCGCTGTGGTGTCACATGTCAAACAGAACTCCTGACTGACCAGCGAATGTATCATTCACAAGAAAGATAGCATCAAAACTATCACAGAAAACATGCATATCTCCCTGCACAGCAACTGGCTAGCATTCGACAAAACATGTAAGGAAGTCATCACATGTACCAGCAAGTAAGCTTGCAGAGAATCTTACTCTGTGTGAAACTGGCTTTAGTTCCATCGGAATCCTTGTAACTATTACTAAGTGGTTCAACTTTTCAAATGACCCCTTATTTCGGACTGATAAAGTGCTTTGCATGGAAGATTTAAATATTGTGTTCCATTATACTATTATTATAATTATTATTATTTATTTTCAATTACTAACTAATTTAAATTTTCAGGCCTTGAAAAACTTGGCACAGAAGCACCATGAACAATAATTCAAGATTTCCTATGCCATCAACAGTTAAATAATTTGAAAGTATTTAAAGGAATGTAATTTTAAGAGATAATAGGCAAAGTAAGAAATGTCTGGCTGCAATTTTTGAAAGACAGTTACAAGTAAACTTTAGTATAGACATAAAATAACCAACACTGAAATTACAAGTATTTAACTTACAAAAAAAAAAAAATTTCACAAAAGCAAGAAAAGTATCAGGTTTCCAAAAGTTCAAACGATTAAATCTTCACAAAGTACAAAAACAAATACTATGATTTAGAGATTTGCATGCATTTAAAAGGGAAGCTGAAATTCAACTAACCAAGACAAGGTTAGCAGCTTGAGCTCAGACAACACATTAAACAGTTCCTAATTTCACCTTAGTCTTTACAACACACACAACATAAACATCAGTACTATACCACAGATACAAATTACAAACCGCGAGCAGTTACACACACTTAGATTAAGGGAAACTTGTCTCTTTGACCCACAAACACAACAGACCACTGAATATAAAAATATTCTAAATCAGTTTGGACGCCTAATGGCTTAGGGTCAAGTTACAGACTAAATATTAAGTACCAAAGTTATTAAAAGGTATGAGCTACTAAGTGGTTAGAAAAATCAAGCAGAGCTAAAGTTTTTAAAGAAACTATATGAGCATTTCATCAAGTAACTGAACTGGAGCCAAACAAAATGTGATCCCCTTAAAGCTGTCTTACACATAACTTACAATGATGCTGATCGACATTTAAAACACAAGCCAAATTAAGGGTATTAGCGAAAGCTGCACAACCCAAAATAAATTACAGTTAACAGGGCTCAGCAAGACAATACTTAATCTCACACTGATGATCGTATCACACTACACCCTAGAGGCACAATAAAGGCTTGCAGGACCGGATTTATCAACCAAGGCAATATAAATGGGAAATGGAGGGCTAGGACGACAATATCCACATCTGTGAAGGCAGAAGGAAGCGGCGAAACTTCAGACAGCACTCACTCGACAGGAAATAATCACTAAGCGCAATGCTTTGAACACAGTTGAGTTCAGATGGGTTGGACCTCTTAGTGTGCAGAACAGTCAGAGTCCAAGACCCCAAGCAGACCCAAGAATGCCGCTGAAATCACTTCCAGACTTCAAGAAGCCACAAGCCTGCCCCATAATGAGATGTGAGTAAGGCTGTCTCCAGGAAACGAAACCACAAAGGTACAATCAACTAAGAATCGATTTGAGTGCGTGCTCGGATCAGTCCTCCCCACTCTCTCTGAAAAAACGGCCATGGGGCTGTGGAGAGATCCACTACATTAAGGAATATTTGGTTCAGCACCTTACCTATCTAGATGAACCATAAACTGTCTTACATGTACCCCAACATTATTACTTAACAGCTCCATCTTGGGCAAGGATCCTGAGTGAGGATATATTCTTGATGACATCATATGGACCAACAAAATGTGGGAACATATTGGCAGCAGTCTTCTGGCTGCTCTGACTCTGAGTCCAAAAATTTCTGTAAAAAACTCACATTTAGTGAGACAGGGTGCATGCCCTTGTCATACCTTGCAGAATCCCTCCAATGCACAAGACGAAAGTTGTTATTTTTTTGCTTGCCAATTCTCTTTAGGATCACAGATTAGTTACAGGTGAGTTAATATCATGCTGACGTCAACTTAATGGGTGTAATGCTACGAGTTCCATGCACTACAACATTATAGCCAAAATTAATATATGAAGGGCCCAAGTTGCCTACGATTGGCCTGATTCCAAATTATTCCAGGCTGGTTCTGCAAATGATGACTGTGAGTAATAAGTCGTCTCGGTAATGTGAGAAAGCGCACTTTAAATTCCCTAGAGCAAAAGGCCTATGTGTTACTTCCTACTAGTATGTTGGGTGCTCCAAAACAAAAAATTTCTTGGCAGATGCTGGACAGCAATGCTGAATGTCATAGGTTTACTCAGAAGTAGCCAAACAGCGAGTATAAGTGTCAGCCAAAACTAATATATAACAGTTATTGTGTTTTGAGTTGGGGAGGGGGGGGGTGGTGGGAGACTTCAGTAATTGATAAATTCAGCAGCTTTTATCTCAGTTTTTTTGAAGAAAATTCGTTAGCTCATTCCTTTAAAAATTTATCCAGAACCAGCTGAATTTACCCACTATCTTCCAAATATCGGGTCTAACTCATTAATTTCTATTAAAAAAGTATATTTTATTATAAAACACAAAGAAAATTAAGATGAATATTATTTCTTCTTCTTATGTTCACTCATTATAAAAATATTATTAAAATTATCTTTTTTTTATAAAAAAGCTTAAATGTAAGAAAATAAATAAAACCGGTTTTTATATGTTCTATTCCATACACAAAACTACCTAATTCCCTCTCCTCTATCAGGCATAAGAGGGAACACCT
Source organism: Schistocerca americana (assembly GCF_021461395.2). Taxonomy (NCBI): domain Eukaryota; kingdom Metazoa; phylum Arthropoda; class Insecta; order Orthoptera; family Acrididae; genus Schistocerca; species Schistocerca americana. The sequence continues at coordinate 431,858,484 of NC_060119.1, read as the reverse complement.
TCCACTTGTATCTGAGTTTCAGTCCTCTGATGCTTCACATGGCGGTTAATGAAGACTAATATCAGCATTAGCTAAACTGCTTCATTTATTTCAGGTCGTTATTAAGTACACAGGCAAGGATGGAAAACACTTTGTCAAAATGCTAGCTCTCACCACATTTGATGTACTTAAGACTTCATCAGATTTGGCCACAGGCCTTCAGTCTTCATACAGAAAATATGGGGCAGCAATTTTTACATGTAGTTGCTACTTGAGAGACAAGATTGGTTCTAATTCACTTATTTTAATCTGTTTATTTCACATGTAAGACAAATTCTTTCACAATATTACTTTTATTTGAAGAGACAAATTGTAAACAACACATAAATTATATTAAAAAATTATTATTGACTTTAGAAGTGAAGTATGTTCAGATATTTAAGTGAATGCCTCTTACGTCAGAGCCATCTGTTATTCAGTAAAGAAACGACACATCAAAGAGAGGTAGGTTAATGTGAGAGAGACAGAATAAACATTAAGCTTTGATTTGATATATGCAGCCTGAGGTAAAACTCAATGCTTGCAGCTGGAGCATTCAGTGAGCCATGAAGTTTCATACAGACAGAAGTACACAACAGCTCTCATCCATAAGCAGTTGAAAACATCAATTTTGTTTATTTTTCAACCGAATTTAAAACTTCAAGATTGTATTATAATCTATTAAAAATTCTCAGTTAAATTCTGTGCTTCATGTCATATAGCAAATTCTTGCTATCATACATTACTATACAAGCAAGTGTGTCACTTGGAATTTTATCATTAAAAGTGGCACAAAGTATTATAGTTGACTTTTGACTTCAACAATATTTTTTCTATGAATAATATTCAATACATAGATAGGATATATCGTTATGAAATTATATCGAGTAATATTACTGTCTGCCTTAAGTAGTGTAACTCATTTAAAATCGAGAAACGAATCATAAGCCTTCAGAAAATTATTTGGAGGATTAATATGCCACTTTTTCTCTGAGAAATTTTCGGTACTTCCGTTTTTCAGGTATATATATATATATATATATATATTGTAACTTAAGATGATCAAACAATGAAGAGTCAACTAACTGATTATTTTTATCATTTGGTTGAAATGTAACAAGTATGAAATATAGCATATCAAATTATGTAGAGTTATAGAAATTTGTAACATCTAACTCAAAAATCTTATTACCACTTAATCCTGCAACATTTACAGAATGATGTTCATAAAAAGGTATTGGAATATCCAGATTTTTCTGTGTATTTCCACATCGTTCAAGTTCATAATTAACAATTGGTACACATATTTATATAGATTCCACAGCAATTTTACCTTCTTTTGGAAGAGTCTTTTCGAACACCTCCTCCTAATATCTTCGGTACAGCTTTCGTTCCATGTCATTAAGCTTCCCAGGTACAGAAAAGATTTTACCTCTTCCATCTTTTTTCCATCTGAAAATACGTTAATTGGAGCTTCCTTCTTGCTTGTAGTCATCACTTTTGTCTTTCATATTTTTATCTTCATTCCATGCACCTTGCCTCTTCTTAAATATTTCTCAGTGTCTTCTGTTGTAACTCATTTTCTGATTCTGCGTATTTTAGAGTCTTTTTACCTCTCTACTCTAATTAAAATGTCTCTTGTTTTAACTATGGCCTTACCTTACAGTTCTTGTCTATATATGTAAATAGCTTCAGTGACAGTGAGCATCCTCGCCATATACCAATGTAAATACTCATTTCTTCCATCTCCTCATTCCCTGTTCTTAGTGCCTCTTTTCGCCTTTCTTTTTTATTAACTTTCGATCTTTCCAGTCTGTACTAACATCTTTTTAAATTCTCAGCAATATACGACAGTTGATTCTACCAAATGCCATCTTCCGGTCGATAAAAGAAATACACAACTCCCTGCTCTTTCTTAACATTCTTTATCCAATCGTAGACAACTTACAGGATCTTTTTTTTTTTCATTTACTGTTTCTGAACCTGATCTGGTATCCCCAATATTTTCTTCAATTCCTGTTTAAGTTCTCCTTGGTATGATTCTAGTTACAGTCTTTGTAATATGACTGAAAAAAGCTAATTACCCTATAGTGTTTACACTTTTTTTTGTTTCACATTTTAGGTAAAGGTGCTAGGATTGTTTAGGGTAGATCTTGAGGCCAAATACTTTCATTCTCCAATCTCTTTACCTCCATAGTCAATCTGCCTAATGAACTAGACGTGAGAGATGTGAAGCAATGGGAAGGAAACATAATTGTACTCAAGCTACAGGACATAGAAGAGAAAGTAAAGCCGATAGAAACAGAAAAATGGCGAAATCAGAATCTGTTCAAGAAATTAGATCTTTATTTATGTCTTTGGAGATTTGTATCGCCATCAGAGCGAACTGCAGGATCCATCAGGAGCTCCTAACAAAGGATAGGAAGTAAACACAGAAACCGACGAAAAACATATAAAGAAACGGAATTGCATTCTAAACCAATCCCCAAAAAATGTAGCCAAGGCAGGAAAATCAAAACTAAGGCAAGTAAATAAAAGATAATAAATGTTTATGCCATTATTGACTTTTTGTATCAATGCCTATCTGTAACACTTTTGGCATTATTAAATCCTCCTCTATTTAGTAGTAAACTGATACGCTGACCTTCCCTACTTCTAATTATAAGTGAGCTTGCAGTATGTATTTAAATAGTTGTATATCGATGGTGTCTTTCCCCTCATTATACATTCCTTGGTACCACAGTTTACAATTAATGTTCACTTCTCACATTGTATTTATTTTACAATACTACACCCAGATGAGCTGCATAGATTTTTCGATCTTTTGTCTTTTGTTTTTATTGCTTCTGCTGTGCTAGAGATTCATTTTCAAATTAGTTTAGAGTCGGCAGTGATTTGCAGTCAGTAACGAAGCATTTATTCTGCTTGATCAGCCTGAGTGGAAATGATCCTCTCTCTCATAGACTTTATCGACTTCTTTGTGATCGGCAAGAAAATTTCAGCTCGTATACCAGCTGAGCACCAACAGATTCCGGTTACTTTGGGCTCTAGAAGGTCATGAATAAATAACATTGGCGAACTAGTTTACGAGACAGGTAGTTTGAGCATATGCGGGATAATGCATATAAGAGCTTCTTTTACCGGTACTTCACATAATCGATAAACAACATTTGTAGGTGTTGTTGTTATTGTGGCCTTCAATCCAAAGTTTTATTTGATCTAGCTGTCCACGCTACTATGTCCTGTGCATCTATGGGTAACTACTGCAGCCTAAATCCGTTTGATTCTGCTCATGCATTCATGTGTTGGTCTCCCTGTACAATCTTAGCCCCCATTTTCTCCCCATAAACAAATTAACGATTCCTTCATGTCTTACATACCACCGAAACATGCTGAGAAATAAAACGTTTTCTGCAAATAGTTTCAAAATTTCGTCATCATCTTACAGACATTACAACTCAAATTTATGTAGACCAAGTGACACTGATTACATGTATTGGCTGTTGGGAACTATAGTGTCACAGACTGGGCCCAATTGTTTCCACAGCATTCACTATATATTTAACATGCACTGCAGTTAGGGACACTCGGTCTATGTATCTTAGAGCTGAAGGTCTGCCATACGTTGACGAAAATTCGGAACTGGCTGTAGTTTTATTAAACAACAGTTTTGGCGGTACAGTATAACCTCACTAATTAGGACTATGTGGGGGGAGCCCCAGACGGAAATATTGAACAGACGAATAACATAAATGTTTTCTGAAACACCTATTTAAAGTTACAATCAGGAATTCAACATAGAGTGTTTGTAGTGAGTAAACAAAATCTAGATGAATTGTATTTATTTTGTGAAAGTACGTAATGTAATGATACCACAGTAATGAACTATTGCACTAAACAAATTAAAGTACCAATATACATTATCGAAGGATACATTAAACAGGTAACACTGACATGACAGAAATCATGGGATACCTCCCAATAACATGCCTAATTCCTTTTGCCCGACGTAACGCAACAGGTGGAGGTGGCACGGACTCAAGAAGCCATTGGAAGTCGCCTGTAGAAATATTATTGACACATGAGGCCTCTATGGCCGTCCATAATTGCGAAAATGTTGCCGGAGCGGGATTTTGTGCGCGAAATGCTCTTGACTATATGTCATAAATGTTCGATAGGATTCATATCGGGCCACCTTGGTGGCCAATCATTCGCTAAAACTGTCCAAAATATTTATCAAACCTATCGCGAACAGTTGGAGCCCGATGACACGACACATTGTCATCCATAAAAATATCATCATTGTTTGGGAACATGAAGTTCTTGAACGGCTGCAAATGGTCTCCAAGTAGCCGAATTCCAGTCAATGATCGGTTCAGTTACACCAGAGGACCCAGTCCATTCCACATAAACACAGCCCACACCGTCGTGGAGACAATAACAGCTTGCACTGTGCCTTGTTGACAACTTGTGTCCATGGCTTCGTGGGTTCGGCGTCACACTTGAGCCATACCATCAGATCTTACTAACCAAGATTGGGACTTACCTGATGATGCCACTGTTTTCCAGTCCTATAGGGACCAACCGATATGGTCATGAGGCCATGAGAGGCGTTGCAGGCGATGTCTTGCTGTTAGCAAATGCACTCGTATCGGTCGTATGGTGCCATAGCCCGTTAACACCAAATTGCGCTGCACTGTCCTAACGGATACGACTTACGTCCCACATTGATTTCTGCACTCCTTGCTTGTCTCTCAGCGCTGGCTACTCTATGCAAACGCCACTACAATGGGTGGTTAAGTGGAGGCCGACGGCCAATATGTTGTTCATGGTAAGAGATAATGCCTGACACTCTTGACACTGTGGAGCCCTGAATATTGATTCCATATCGATTTCTGAAATGGAATCTCCCATGCGTCAAGCTCCAACTACCACTCTGCACTCAAAATCTGTTAATTCCCTTTGACGGCCACAATCACGTCGGAAACCTTATCACTTGAGTCAACTGAGTACAGATGACAGCTCATCCAACGCATTGCCCTTTTATACCTTGTTTACGCGATACTACCACTATCTCTATATGTGCATATTGCTGTCCCATGACTTCGTTTCCTCAGTGCAGATATATACACAAGCGCAGATTGATAAATTTTAAGTGAATAAATATAAGGAATGTAAGACAAGTAGTTATGCGGGTTTCAATATGTAATATGGGCAGATTTTGACTTCTTGTGCCCAAAAATGAGACATACTACTCATTGTTGACCACAAGGAAAGGGGGTGGGAAGTGTAGAACATTCATACATTGTGTGATCAAAAGTATCCCGTCACCCACAAAAACATACGTTTTTCGTAGTAGGTCCATCGTGCTGACACCTACTGCCAGCTACTCCTTATCAGCGACGTCAGTAGTATTAGACATCGTGAGAGAGCAGAATTTGGCGCTCCACGGAACATACGGACTTCGTGCGTGGCCAGGTGATTGGGTGTCACTTCTGTCGTACGTCTGTACCCAAGATTTCCATACTTCCATAACATCCCTATGCCCACTGCCTCCGATGTGATAGTGAAGCGGAAACGTGGACACGTACAGCACCAAAGCGTACAGGCCAACCTCGTCCGTTGACTGATAGAGTCCGCCGACAGTTGAAGAGGGTCGTAGTGTGTAATAGGCAGAAGTCTATCGAGACCCCACAGAGGAATTCCAAACTGCATCAGAATCCACTGAAAGTACAATGACAATTACGCAGGAGGTGAGAAAACTTGGATTTCATGCTAGAGTGGCTGCTCATAAGCTACACATCGCGCCGGTAAATGCCAAACGACGCCTCGCTTGGCGTAAGGAGTGCAAACATTGGACGACTGAACAGTGGAAAAGCGTTGTATGGAGTGACGAATCACCGTACACACTGTGGCGATCCGATGACATGGTGTGGGTATGGCGATTGCCAGCGTGTCTAGTGCCAACAGTAAAATTCGGAGGCAATCGTGCTATGGTGTGGTCGTCTTTTTCATGGACGGGGCTTGCTCGCCTTGTTGTTTCGCGTGGCGATATTAGAGTACAGGCGTAAATTGATGTTTCAAGCACTTTCTTGCCTCCCACTGTTGAAGAGCAATTCGGGGATGGCGATTGCATCTTTCAACACGATCGAGCACCTGTTCATAATGCAAGACCTGTGGCGGAATGGTTCCTGTAATGGACTGGCCTGCACAGAGTGCTGACCTGAATCCTATAGAACATCTTTGGGATGTTTTGGGACGCTGATTTCGTGCCAGGCCTCACCGACCGACATCGATACCTGTCCTCAGTGCAGCACTCCTTGAAGAATGTGCTGCCATTCCCCAAGAAACCTTCCAACACCTGACTGAACGTCTGCCTGCGAGAGTGGAAGCTGTCATCAAGGCTAAAGGTGAATGTTGAATTCCAGCATTGCCGATGGAAGGCGCCACGGACTTATAAGTCACTTTCAGACAGGTGTCCGGATACCTTTGATCACATAGCGTATATCTTTGCATACTACAAATTAATGTTGCCATGGCAGTTTCTGCCCATATATTCAGTCTAATCTCAGGAACTACTGTAAGTATTTTGATGATGTTTACGCTAACACGGATACACCGATTCACGAGGAATGTTACTGTAAATAATTCATTACCGCTAAGTTGGTTCAAATGGCTCTGAGCACTATGGGACTTAACATCTTAGGTCATCAGTCCCCTAGAACTTAGAACTACTTAAACCTAACCAACCTAAGGACATCACACACATCCATGCCCGAGGCAGGATTCGAACCTGCGACCGTAGCAGTACCGCAGTTCCGGACTGCAGCGCCTAGAACCGCACGGCCGGCTTACCGCTAAGTAATCATGGATGTGTATATGTATTGTTATCTGTTCCATATTTCATAGACTTTTGGAGTGACACCTCTTGGCAATAAAGGGAGCTACGAGCTGACCAGCTGCAGAGAAGGCTGCATCTGTCGAGAAAGATTGCAAAGTAAACAACCGTCGCAACTCCAGAGAGAAGCTGAAGCTTGACTGGAATTATCGTTGATCAATGTGGTAAGATACATGCCTGCAAACTGCAAGTTCGTGGAATATTTCAGAATACCTTTTAACCTGGCATTCACGTCATAACAGTGTGGTGCTTCGTCAGGATCGACATGTGGATTGGATACCACACTGAACTGTCAGTCTCCTTTAGATGACTGGAGACGTTAAGATCACACAAGCCACCATATGGCGTCCAACTGATAGACTAGACGCAGGCTAGCGAGCCACCAGAATCTGTACCATTCATACGTTCTTACTCAATACCGTGTTTTTCTGTCTGTATGTGAAATCCAGCCTCAGTAAGTACTGTAGGCATCCTGATACTCCAGAATGAGATTTTCACTATGCAGCGGACTGTGCGCTGATATGGAACTTCCTGGCAGATTAAAACTGTGTGCCGGACCGAGACTCGAACTCGGGAACTTTGCCTTTCGTGGGCAAGTGCTCTACCACCTGAGCTACCCAAGCACGATGAGCTACCCAAGATGGTAGAGCACTTTACCGCGAAAGGCAAAGATCCCGAGTTAGAGTCTCGGTCCAGCACACAGTTTTAATCTGCCAGAAAGTTTCATCCTGATACTCGTTAATCAACTTGTCTATTAGTAAAAAACGTAAGTTTTGTGTACAAAATAGCTTTACCATTACGCCAGCGAAGTAGTCCGGTAGCAGATGTTTAGTGCTACCCATGTAAAGCCGAGACATATCGGCGGTTTTACAGTAAATAAGCTTGGCGCAAATGATATCCGTAGCAGTAAGGCGGTGTTTCGCTTCGCGATAAAAAACCAGTTCAAATGATCGACAATTTAGAATTAGTGAGAGTATATTCTATAAAGTCTAAAAAATATCCAAAATGAATCATTGGGTGCTGGGTTGGCAAACTTATAGGCCTGCGTGCGGTGTTTAGGCAGTTTCATTTTTTAGGTGATGCTGGCCTCAAGCTCCACATCTGGAAACACCCTCACAATCAGTTACATTTCGACTTTCAGCGATCGCTGCTTCGCATGCGTAGTCTGTAAGATCTGCACAGAGTTTCTTGTTTTTCTTTAATCGAATTTTTATGTTGTTCAAAAATTACAAAACGTTCTAAACTTTTCACACTAGTTAGGGACATGGAAGCATTGTCTTCTTCGACTCTGTTTCTGTCCAAAAAGCGATTCTGGTCGCTGGAGTCCAAGCTTTCTGTTAACCACGACTTTGCGTTCCTCTGGTGATATTTCCATAGAAACGTTCGTCCCCTAATGTACAGTGCTTTCTCCCTACCATGAAATGAAGAACCAGTTTTCATACATTTGTCTTTAAATTTTCTAACGTAACGAAGGACTTTGTTAAAAATTTGCATCCGCTGTGTCATCTCCTTAGGGGTTGAATTTCTAACAACAGTGAAACACATATTTTCTTTTTTCTAACAGAGAACCCAAATATAAATTTTCATAGAATCAGCTTAAAGAAACGCTTTCCTGGTTAATTATTTTCATCCCCACAGAGGTTCACTTTCAAGAACAGTGCAGCAAATACATTTTTTGTATCTAACCGAGAAGCCAAACACACATTGATATAGATTTAGCCTTGAAAATATTTTCATAATGAAATAATGTGATAAATATTTTCATGCTTATTTCATTACCTTAGGGGGTTCAATGTCCAAAAACAGTGAAACTTTTTTTTACCGGTAAGTTAAACACCATTTTTCATAGACGTAGCTTTAAAAACCATTGGTAGTTCTTTAACAATGATTAATTTATTTTAGAACAGCTCTCACCCGCTATCTTTCTTCTTAACGGTTAAATTACCAAAATTGCTGAAAAACGTGAGTCCTTATTCACACAGAGAAAGCAAACACCAATTTCCATCAACTTCTAGTTTCAAAATGATCTTAACAGTAACATATTTTAAAAAATCCTACCAGCCCTTAATTCACCCTCTTAGGGATGGTATTTCGAACAGTCCTTTACTAAACGACGCCTACAGCATAGCACTGCTGATATAGAAGCGGCCATTCGCGGCCTTCCTTGTGAAAGAACTGAAGAAGTACGCACTGAAACAGCCAGCATACTGCGCCGTGAAAAACCCCCTGCTTGCAATCTGAAGAAAGGAGAGGTACAAGCTATCAAGAGTCTTAACGCCGACAAGAGTATACAGGGGTTTCCTGCCGACAAGGGAAATGCGAACGTCGAAATCAAGAACGAAGATTATGAGCGGAAATCCGGCACCCATTAGATCCGAGGCCGTACCGAAAACTGAGCGCAGATCCGACGCAGCGAATCACACGGAATCGGTTAATCAAAGTGTCTCCTCTCTCGGCGGACGTACAGAGGAAACTGCCCAACACGGAAGCCCTAACCAACTCGGCTGTATTGATTACCAAAGATCCATAAGAATAATATTAAGAACGATTGTTAGCACTTCTGGCTCACCGACGTATAAACTGGCAGAACAATTGGCCTCTCTGCTCCATCCGCACGTGGGAAAGGCTGACACACACATAAAAGACTCCGGACATTTCACTGAAAACTGAAGAAACTGAACTTGGACCAAAAGATGTTGTTTATTTGTTTACCAAGTGCCACTCAGTGACTCTCTGGAGCACATCGGTTCCATTTTCCCGCAAAATATCTCCAAGCTCTTTCACGCATGCCTCACAACGAGCTATTTCACGTGGAATGGAAACTTCTACAAACATCTGGAAGGTGTCGTCATGGGTAGTCCTCTTAGCCCAATGGTGGCCAACTTCTACATGGAACGTTTAGAGGCACAGGCACTGGACTTGACCCTGCAAAACTAAGCTGTAGTACACATACGTCGACGATACCTCCGTTGTATGAGCCGTGGGAAGTAACAGCTCGGTGACTTCCTAAGAAACTAGAACAGCGTCCACGCCAACATAAAATTTACCATGGTAATAGAAAACCTACCTTTTTAGACATGCTGGTCACAAGGGATGGTGAAAACCTGGAATACTGTCGATATCGAAAACTGACACATCACCGCCCGAGACAGAGAAGGAGCATGATTAATACGCCTGTAACGCGAGAAGACGAATATGCGAGCCACAGAGCCTCAGACACGAGGTGCAACACGTGGCAAGTGTTCTGTAGAGCAATGGGTACTCCACTAGTGGTATAAGAAGTATAAAAGAGTCAACACTCGGCAAAGTGACACATTGCAAAAACAAATATCGGACACGGCCTCACTGCCATACATTCCCAGAGTGACGCGTAACGAGCCAACGCTGCGTAACGACTATTTGTAAACCGTCAAAGAAGGATCAATGAATGTCTCAGATAGGTAAAGGAGGAAAGGGACGCATTTGCGATGTCAGGAATATACTGCATACCATTCGCATCCTGAAAAGTTTGTGTCGGAATCGCTGGACGATCCATCAACACCGGAATCACAGAACACAAGCGGCATTGCGGGTTGGAGTAGGTGGAAAAATGTGCCATGGCACAGCACGCGCTGTGCGAGACCGACCACACAGTAAAATTCGCCGACACAGAAGTTTTCACTGCAGAGAAGAGCTATCACACCCGCATGTTCAGAGAAGCAATAGAAATAGCTAACATGAGAATAGCTTCAAAAAGAAAGAAAAAAGCCTCACTGTGAACGGATCTTAGAGTCCCGTGCTGCAGCGAACGACCGTAGCAGGTAACAAAAGAGTCACGCCGGAAATGATCACGGAAGAGTCCTTGGACGTTATCGCGCGGGTGCATACAATCTCAACTTCAGTCCACCACCAGGAATGGAGGGTGAAGCTTTCACAATGCCAGCCACTCGTCAGAAAAATTATCAAACGAACGTCGGCCGAAGGATACTAGACAGAACCCAGCAGACAATTTGTCAACAAGTAGCCACGAAAGTCTCAACAATTTCATACTACAGCCTAAGATCCACACCCTCTCCGAATTTGAAGTTTCTGTCCTTAGTGGTTTCGGCTGGGCCATAATGAGTCAATGGATCACTGAGGCCCTTCTCACCCCATGAGGGCTAGAATTTCTGAAAACGCTGAAAACATAATTTTGTATTTCCAGCCGAGAAATCCAAATCAAATTTTCGTAGATTTAGCTTTAAAAAATTAATGCTTTCATAATGAAATATTTTCCTAACACATTTCATCTCCTATTTAACCCCCTTCGGGGGCTAACACTGACACACATGTTTTTTTATTTGTAACTGAGGGGTAAAATACGAATTATTATAGACGTAGCTTTCAAATGCTTCACTTGTTCTTTAATAATGATATATTCTGAAAAAGACTGTCGTCTTTTGTCTCACCCCCATAGGCATTAAATTTTCAAAAATGCTGAAACGCGTACAGTATTTCTTTGTTTCCAACCAGGAACCAAATACCAATTTTCGTAAGTCTAGCTTCAAAAAACCTTTCATCCCCCTATTTTGCCATCTTATGGATGAAATTTCAAAATATCCCCTCTTAAAAGACCCTACAGTATACGATCAGCCCCCCTCTCCATATTTCAGGTTTCTATGCTTATTGGTGTGGGCTGGGCATTGATGAGTCAGTCCATCAGGACATTGCCTTTTATATACATGAATGTTGCAAATAATGAAATTTACAGGATTCACAACAGACACATAGCGTACACAACTTCCCTTCCTTAAGTTAAATGGTGACCAACTCCTCAAGAAGGGCGTTCGGGCAGCATGTTAAAACACAATAATTTCAGACTCATAAAATTGCAGAAAGCACAACACGAGAATTCTGTGTCCGTGGGACGTCGCCAGGGAGAGCAGAAAGGAAAAGAAGTAGTCTCCAGAGACTGTTTTCCCATTTTTAAGCAGGTGAATAACAACGCTCCGGAGAAAGGGAAAACCGCGTGGGAAGCCGCTAGCTTCTATTTCACTGCCTGCGCTCCCGGTGACCGTGGGTCCGTCGCCTCCCTGACGTCACAGCGCCCACCCATTCCAACTTGCTACCCTGAGCAGCGGCCCTGGACGACCACTTCTTCCGAATACGGGCGAAATGCACACACACACACACACACACACACACACACACACACACACACACAGACAGATAGCGCCGCACAGAACGACACGGAGTATGCAAATTGCACCGCAACAGCGTGCGGAAGGCCACGCCGGCAGAGGCGGTCGTACATCTATCAGCAGCGTGCGCCAGGCAGCTTTATATGATTTTTATTCGCATAAATTGCTCCTAAAAGACACATCCTGTTAAGAGCCCCACGTCCTGGACGACACATAAATATCTCTGCACAGCTCCGCCCGCATCCGGCCGCGACGTTTCCACCGGCCACCATTCGCCGCTGTCCACGGTCACATTTTTTACCTCTTGCCGTGATAGCGTCAATGTTCTTTCGTCCCTCTCTTAATTTGGTCGTCTTTGCTACGCAAAACATACTGTTTTTTATTACCTGTTCCTTTTTGAAAATCATGTCATATTCCAAGAATTTGCGATGCACTGAGCAGCATGTCTGTTGTATACCAATAATACCTGCTGGATATAACTAAAGTGCAGTTGCTAACGGAGGTTCAGTGTGGGCTTTAACTATCGTATGACAGCGAAAACTGGTAGATACGCGAATGCATTAACGTGAGACCATTACACTCCGGAAACATATTAGTTCCAGTTTTGACCAGCAGGTGCAAATCTGGCCTGACATCCATGGTGTCATTTTAAAAGCAATAACGTCTCTAGTATAGAGACCGTGTGATGTTAGTGAAATTGTTTTATGCAAACGACAGCAATTACAGTGCTGCATTGAGAGAGTATCACCGACTGACAGATTTGAGGAGAGGTCTGATGTCATTAAATGGTTTAGAGACGACGATAATGAAGTTCGGAAACTCGGGTGAGACTGGTGCGGCACCTGGAAAAGGAAGGCGTCCTATCCCAGTGGAAGCTATAGACGAAGTTCCTGATGTTGCCACTGACCATGCAGCACGTGCCCGGCTAGTGTCACTGATCGTACAGCGTTACGAGAGTCATCAACCCTATGGTCAACAGTACAGACAGTATTTTTAGTCAGACGGTGCACCAACTGAAATCTCATTATCGGAAAAAATGTGCTGGACTCGTTCTTCGGTTTCTGGTACGGATCGAAGTTGATGATATGTGCCAGGGGAATGTTCTATGGCGCGACGAGGCACATTTTACACTATAGTGTGCAGTGCATACACAGAAAGGCCGAATTAGTGGCGCTGTTAAATCGTGTGTTGTGCACTAAGAGCCATTGCATTCGCCGTATGTGAGTATGTGGTGTGGACTGATAAACACCTTTATTCTCTGTCCGTTCTGCTGTGAAGAGGATACACCAGGAGGGCCCGTCAGTTGTGAAGTCTGCTCGTTATCGAGACCTCCTTGTACAGCGTGTGATACATGCTCTAGAAGAGCCCAACTGTGTGGAACCTCCTGTTTTCAAGCAAGATGTAAGGCGAACACCTCACGTCGCTCACCCAGTGAAAGATCTGCTCAATGCAACCTTCCACGAACGTGTTATCACCAGAGGTTTTCCAGTTGCAGAGCCTGCAAGACCACCTGATCTGAATCCATGTGACTTTTGACTCAGGCGTTATCTAAAAGAACGTATTTGCCAGGGACACGTTCGGACTCTGCATGATGTGGAGGCCAGTGTACAGCAAAACGTTGCTCTAATGCAACCGGAACTTCTGCGAGAAACTGCTGCTCACGTCGTTTTACGGATGCAGCACCTCGTCGACGTAACCGGTGCTCATACTGAACAAATTGTGTGAACGGCAGTTAATAATAAAATCAACATTATGCGTTTATCAATTGTTTGACCTTGTTTGCCCACGTCACGTTGCTGATCCATTACGTATGGTAACACATCTAAACCTCTTTCTTGCATTCACAGCACCATATTTCCACTTGGAGGCCAAAACTGGAACTTTTTTCAGCTTCATTCAGTTCTTCATTAACGCATTAGGTATGTACCAAGTTTCGCTTCTATACGATAAATAGAGCCCACACTGGACCTCCCTGAGTAGCTGCATTTTAATTATAACCAACCGATAGTTCATATCCAGTCCAACGAAAATTCTGAGCGAGGGTGCGGAGCGAAACTACAGGGTGTTCCAAAATTGGTCGTGTTTTCTGTTTACTTGCAGCGTCACATTCCGATAAAATATCAAACTTCTGATGATTGTCTCCATCATCGTCGACAGGGACTAAGACAGACTGTCGTGAACTGACGGGGTTCCACTTTTATACCCACAGCGATCAGGGAAGGAGCTGAAGTAAGACCATGTGAGAACCACTTCAGTAGAGAGACCGACTATGCACTTGGCAGTGCATGGAAGCTTCCACTTGATAAGAAAACAGCCAGGGGAAGAATTCTCGCAGTTTATCCCCTAGCAATAGCGCTGGAAGTAAGGTTGGATAGAGAGTAAAAACAAAATCGAAGAGGACATAGCCGGCCGGAGTGTCCGAGCGGTTCTAGGCGCTACAGTTAGGAACCGTGTGACCGCTACAGTCGCTGGTTCGCAACCTGCCTTAGGCATGGATGTGTGTGATGTCCTTGGGTTAGTTAAGTTTAAGTAGTTCTAAGTTCTAGGGGACTGATGACCTCAGAAGTTCAGTCCCATAGTGCTCAGAGCCATTTCTTTAAGAGGACATAGAGGACGCCAGCTCAGTACGCGCAATTTCCGTGTTGTCAGTATGACGTAATCCAGCCAATCAGATGCCGCTCCCTTAGTATAACAGTGGGAGCCTAGCCAATTCACTGCAGTCTTTCTTAGCCCTTGACCACAGTGATAGACACAGTCATCGAAAGCTTGGTTTTTTATCCGAATTTCACGTGGTAGGTAAACCGAGAAACTTTATAACAGGAACCATCACGGAAACTTTTTAGCCATATTGATCAGTATATTTGAGAAATCGAGATAGAAAAATACGGTTTTCGGTATAATGTTCACCCATACCTGAAGTTTTGTTGCCCATTGAACGAAATCAATATGTGCGCCGTCTGTAGCACTCAGAACATCTATGCGACACTCCAATTCATCCTACGTCCGGCCATCATTTCTTCATTAATATGTGTAAATGCTGATTTGATACGAACTCGTAGTTCCTGGTGTGACCCTTAACAATCCACCCCCTGGACCCAAAAAAAGCTAATGGGGTTATACTCGGAGCTACTGGCACTGGAAATGAGTCCGCGTCTGCCAATCCAGCGATCAGGAAATGTGTCGTAAAAAGTCTTCCTAACGACCAAGGAATAGAGAGAAGGGGCATCTTCCTGCTGCAGCACGATGTCAGCATGCATTTCTTCGATCTTTGAAAATGCAAGCTGTTCCAAGAAGTCCAGATAGTTCAGGTTACTGAGACCGCGGCAGAGAAAAATTGTCTCACCACACTGTCGTGAAACAGACCACCCCACACGTTTATCTCTGGACTGTAGCGCCCAATTTCCGTGTTATTGTGAAGGTCTCAGAGCCTCTGATATAAACATTGTGTCAGACACATAAAACCAATGTTCGCCGTTGAACATCACATTTTTTTCATAGACAGTGTATTTCAAAAAGGATGACCTGATTTTGGACAGTATTAGTTGTGTAATATAGGACGTGCCCGCAAGTTTGAATGGGCATGGTCTGGGTTTCAGAAAATCGCCGTTAGATGTCTGTCATCTACATTCTCATTTTGCAGTCAATCAGAAGTAGGATGACGTCTACGAACAAAAGGCGTTTTGTGTGCTGCAGTTTGCAAAGAGTGAGCCAGTGATTTCAGTTCAGCATAATTTTCGTCGACGTTTTGGCACTGATCCACCTGCACCCAAAAGCGTTCGTCGTCGGTATCGTCAATCTGAAGAGACGGGATGCTTACGCATAGGTACAAGTCCAGGTCGACCGCACGTTTCTGATGGCATGGGGGAAAGAGCTCGGCAAAGGTTTGAGGGGAGTCCACGAAAGTCCACAAGCTGTGCAAGCAGAGAAATGGCAGTGCCTCATACGACTGTCTGTAAAACGTTAAGGCGTTGTTTGGCGTATAAAACATACATACTACAATTAGAGCAAGCTTTTCGGGTTGGTGATAAAAAGAAACAGGTTGACTTCAGCAGTGCTCTGGTACAGGACATGGAAGACGATACCACTGTTAATTTCAGTGATGAAGCAACGTTTCATGTCAAAGGTACAGCCGCCACAACATCTATAAAAACAGATACATTACGTACAGTCTATGGTGAGTTTACCTATGTTGCTGCTGCTGGTGGACTCATAGAGCGTTTGGAACAGCATACCTAAGACTTTAAGATTTTTCTCAGTGTTTAGTGATTCATCTCACGTTTGTAGTATGTTTCCATCAACAGACGTGGCGTTTTGAAATCACGTAATTCTTTTTGAAACACCCTGTAGTTTGAGTCATTGTCGATGCGACTCAGAGTCTCAATTGCAAATGGTTTTGAATCTCAACTGCGAATGCCTTACGCTTTGGCCCGTCATGAGGTCAGGTCACGTAGCAGCTGCACTTTGTATGCGTGAAGCTTCACTCTTTTGTGTAGCATCCTTTGCACCTTCCTTGGTAGTAGCTGAAATGTCGAGACGCTTGGCGAAATGACACAGTTCGGCTCTGGATGAATGCCTGTTGCACGCGTTGAACATCTCCATCACTCGTTCTCCGACGCCCAGAACGCACCCTCTCCATGACAGTTCTGGAGTTCCGGCTTCCTTGAAACTCGACTACCACTGTCTGATGGCCAGACGTGAAGCTGATGTGCCTCTGTAACTTGTCCGGAAGTTCCGCCTGACATGTGAACGACACTTGCTGTCTGACGCCCTACCGATTGTTTTCTGGTACCGTTAAGCAATCACTCAACAGAATTTCAAAGTCAAGTGAAAGATTGTGCCCAAAAAAAACAAAGCTTCGGAACAGGTATTTATCTACCGCCAAACACAGAACTGAGAAGTTTTCCGACGTGACTTAACTAAGTCCTTTTGAAAGGAGAACTAGAATTTACGATTAGATAAAGGGGCAAACAGAATTTATTAACATAAGATTATAAGAGAATTATAATTTTGGTTTTAAAGAGCCAGACGCTGCAAAATGGTTCAAATGGCTCTGAGCACTATGGGACTCAACTGCTGAGGTCATTAGTCCCCTAGAACTTAGAACTAGTTAAACCTAACTAACCTAAGGACATCACAAACCTCCATGCCCGAGGCAGGATTCGAACCTGCGACCGTTGCGGTCTTGCGGTTCCAGACTGCAGCGCCTTTAACCGCACGGCCACTTCGGCCGGCAGACGCTGCAAAGTAATGCTAAGTTTGTAACTTCTGCTCTGGGAACCTTGCTCACCGTTCGTCCACGAAGTGATATGCAGGTGGTTTCTGGCGTATAATCGATGTCATTAACTACGGTGGAAATTGAACTAACAACTGTAAATAACAGACGTGCATTCGGGCAGCCAGTTCCGTGCAAGCCGTGTTCAGTAATAGATGCTCGACCGTACATCTACATCTACATCTACATTGATACTCCGCAAGCCACCCAACGGTGTGTGGCGGAGGGCACTTTACGTGCCACTGTCATTGCCTCCCTTTCCTGTTCCAGTCGCGTATGGTTCGCGGGAAGAACGACTGTCTGAAAGCCTCCGTGCGCGCTCTAATCTCTCTAATTTTACATTCGTGATCTCCTCGGGAGGTATAAGTAGGGGGAAGCAATATATTCGATACCTCATCCAGAAACGCACCCTCTCGAAACCTGGCGAGCAAGCTACACCGCGATGCAGAGCGCCTCTCTTGCAGGGTCTGCCACTTGAGTTTATTAAACATCTCCGTAACGCTATCACGGTTACCAAATAACCCTGTGACGAAACGCGCCGCTCTTCTTTGGATCTTCTCTATCTCCTCCGTCAGACCGATCTGGTACGGATTCCACACTGATGAGCAATACTCAAGTATAGGTCGAACGAGTGTTTTGTAAGCCACCTCCTTTGTTGATGGGCTACATTTTCTAAGCACTCTCCCAATGAATCTCAACCTGGTACCCACCTTACCAACAATTAATTTTATATGATCATTCCACTTCAAATCGTTCCGCACGCATACTCCCAGATATTTTACAGAAGTAACTGCTACCAGTGTTTGTTCCGCTATCATATAATCATACAATAAAGGATCCTTCTTTCTATGTATTCGCAATACATTACATTTGTCTATGTTAAGGGTCAGTTGCCACTCCCTGCACCAAGTGCCTATCCGCTGCAGATCTTCCTACATTTTCTAATGCTACAACTTCTCTGTATACTACAGCATCATCCGCGAAAAGCCGCATGGAACTTCCGACACTATCTACTAGGTCATTTATATATATTGTGAAAAGCAATGGTCCCATAACACTCCCCTGTGGCACGCCAGAGGTTACTTTAACGTCTGTAGACGTCTCTCCATTGATAACAACATGCTGTGTTCTGTTTGCTAAAATCTCTTCAATCCAGCCACACAGCTGGTCTGATATTCCGTAGGCTCTTACTTTGTTTATCAGGCGACAGTGCGGAACTGTATCGAACGCCTTCCGGAAGTCAAGAAAAATAGCATCTACCTGGGAGCCTGTATCTAATATTTTCTGGGTCTCATGAACAAATAAAGCGAGTTGGGTCTCACACGATCGCTGTTTCCGGAATCCATGTTGATTCCTACATAGTAGATTCTGGGTTTCCAGAAATGACATGATACTCGAGCAAAAAACATGTTCTAAAATTCTACAAGAGATCGACGTCAGAGATATAGGTCTATAGTTTTGCGCATCTGCTCGACGACCCTTCTTGAAGACTGGGACTATCTGTGCTCTTTTCCAATCATTTGGAACCCTCCGTTCCTCTAGAGACTTGCGGTACACGGCTGTTAGAAGGGGGGCAAGTTCTTTCGCGTACTCTGTGTGGAATCGAGTTGGTATCCCGTCAGGTCCAGTGGACTTTCCTCTATTGAGTGATTCCAGTTGCTTTTCTATTCCTTGGACACTTATTTCGATGTCAGCCATTTTTTCGTTTGTGCGAGGATTTAGAGATGGAAATGCAGTGCGTGAACGTGTGTGTGAACGTAGCATATCGGCTCGCTGTTGAATCTACAATTACTACGAACGTATGATTACCTATCTTAACTCTGTCTTCTATGACAAGCTGGTTGGTCAGTATTGCCAGTCACGCCTCCAAAAGAATACATGAACAATAAAATGTCACTGATATGTATACCGTCTTACTACCAAGATAGGAAATTTCTCACGAGGCTCGTGTAACTACTTCTCAATATTTAGTCTCATTTGGCGAGACGAGATCGGGAACTTTGGGCCGTACCGTACATCACTTACCTCGCACCACGGACTATAAATAACAAAAAATATTACAAGACATCCTCAATTTCTGTGTGTACTCGCGGTTCAGTTATGCATATCTGAGTCATTATCGGGGAGGTTTTCGGAACGAAAGAGATCACAGAAAACAGATTTTCAGTTTAAAATCAACAATTCGTCACAGAATGTTAGCTATGAAACATATAGGGGATTGTCAAATGAAACGGAGATAGGTAGAAGAAAAGTAAATTGGTTATTATTTCAAAAGTGTCGCCGAATACATTTATCCCACTGTTAAATAAGACAGTCAGTGCCTTCATGGAAAACGTTTGCGGTTGCTTACGGAATCATGAGTGTACCTCTTCCTCTGAAGGAAATCGACGACCACGAATGTCTTTTTTAAGAACTCCAAAAGTATGGAAATCGAATGGGGAGAGATTTCCACTGTATGGAGGATTTGTAAAGGCCTCCCTGCGGAACTTTCAGAGGGTAGTAGAAATAATAGGCTCTCTTACTCCGGGAAAATGTTGATGGTGTTTTTCTTTGACTGCAAGAGCCCACTGCTCATTCACTGTCTGGAACACGGCCCCATAAATAAATGACAACTGTACGTGGACACTTTGCAAAATTGAAGCTCGTGATCATGTACAAGTTCCCAGAATATTGAGGAACGGCATCACCCTGTTGCAGGATAATGCCCGTCAGCATGATGCCAAATTTCTTTCGACTACGCTACTGAAGGTGCACTGGAAAGCCTTTACACATCCTCCATACAGTGCCGGTCTCTCCCTAAGCGTCTTCCATATTTTTAGAGCACTGATAAAAGGCATTCGTGTCCGCCGATGTGTTCAGGCGAGAAGATGCACGCCTGGGTACGGTCATGGTTGCGTTGACAACCGCAAATATTTTCCAGGGAAGACACTGATCGTCTTGCCTAATAGTGGGATAAATTTATAAACAGTTATGGCGATAAATTTTGGAATAGTAAAAATTCTACTTACTTTTTTCTATGTGGCTTGTTTTCATTTGACTGCTCCTTGTGTAATGGGATCATTTACTGATTTCAAGGGAGCATTTGATTTGGTATACAGAGAAACATCAGATAAAATCATTAGAGGATTTTGTGTTCAACCAATATTAGCACACGTACGTAATTTATGAAACTTTAACAATTAGGTTATCAAAAGTTAAATTATGGGAGAAGTTTCTCAACCATTTGAAATAAAAAGTAGTTTTGGACAAGGGTACATCTTATCACCATTAGGGTACAAAAAACTGAAAGGACCTGGAAGTTGAAGTTAAAAATCGTAAAATGCAAGTAATAATTCTGGGAAGAAAATAAAATTGAACTAATTGTTGCACACCAAAATGCCTTTTATAAAAACTGCCGGGTCAGATTTAATTAATACGTTACGAACTCGTCTTTCTTCGTAGTATGGCATAGCAAAGAACGGAACAAAAAAAATGCTAGTACCTGTAGCAGATAGGATTAATCATGGCTCAATTCAGTCCTATCTGACATAAAAAGAGATGTTATTTGACCGCAAATTGAGAGAATGGGACTGCGCCAATCTAATTTGGTCTCTGTGTAGCTGATGTAAAATGAAAAAAATAATTACAACAGAATGCGACAATTGACTATCAGCCGGCTATCGACATGTATTGTTCTATCCTGAAAAAAGTCACCCTGGGGTGCGCAGCGCAGGTATTTCTCACTGTACGAAATGTCAAGCTTTTTTTCTACTCTCATTCCGCACAGAGAACAATTGCTTACACGGAATCTAGGCGAATTCTTACCAATCTAGGAGTTTCATTTTGTTCGCAAAGAGAATAATTTTGGATGATAATAGAAGCTGAAGGAATATAATTACACACATTTGTATTTGGAAAAAGATTTAAGTTCAATATAGAGTAAATGGAAAAACTGCAGATGCGTATTTCACACTCTACATCTCCGCATAAAAGGTGATTCCGTGACGATTTTACAAAATTTCACGAGTGATGCAGTCGAGTGAATACAACAATTTGAGATAAGATACATTGGTCCGGAAACAATCGAATCGTAAGTTATATGCGAACATCGTTCTAACATCCCTTACAGTGGACCTCTTCAACTGCAAGCTCTTTACTTTCCATATTTTTGGAGCAAGTAATATTGGCAAAAACAAGAAAAAATATCCAGTAAATATGGGCTTTCGAGTTCATACCGTAAGAGTTCCACTTGTTCATCCTTGATGCTGCAAAAGACATCTCTTCTACTTAACAAATGGACATAGTTCTTATTGTATGATTTTCAGAGCCAATGTTTATGGGACAATACGATGTCCCCCCATAATATGGAAATCAAAGAGTTTGCAGTAGAAGATAATTTTCCACTGTCAGAAGTATCGTAACGATTTTCACTTATAACTTTCGATTCTATCTTTTCCGGACCAATTTACCTTACCTCAAGGTGGTATATTTACCCTTGTCCATAATCCCTGAAAATACGTAACATCATCACGAAGCCACACTGTATACGTAACAAGATCGTGTCACATGTATGGTGGTAGGTACATCGTATCAATATTATCCACAATTTCTCGTATTCTTTTTACGTAATGACAGAAGGGAAAGATTTGTATACGCACCCTAATCTCTCTCACCTTATCCTCAGGACACCTGCGAGAGATATCTGGTTTTGGCAGCACGGTGATCGCACGTTCTCCGAATAGAGGTTCTCTAGATTTATCCAATATGATTTTGCAGCAGCTGCTTCGCCATTGTTACAGAGAGGCCCATTGAAGTTCCTCGATCATTTATATTATTCTTTCGTATAAGCTATACCGATCTCAACCGAGGAATTACCAACGGACTTTACAGAATACCATTACCGTTCTACATAGCGTATGCGAAAGAACGTGCCCCTCTTCTAGCGGTAGTGTACTGCAACTCGCTGGAGGAGCGAAGCGTTCTTAATGATTAGAGAAAAGCGAAGCTCATTCCCATTTTTCAAGAAGGATAGCAGAATAGACGCACAAAAACCATAGGTCTGAATCTCAGACATAATCGCCTGCACTTCCTATTTATTTCATTCCTGAGGGATTTATATCACTATGTTCACTGACGATGGCAATATCCTAGACGATGATAACCATTGACTTTCTTTCGTCCTCGATTTTAATCTCTTCCACCAACAATTCTTTTAGTCTGCATCTACATGTACATACATACTCCTCAAGCCACCGTATAATGTGTGGCGGAGGGTACCCTGTACCGTTAGCAAACCTTTCCTTTCTTGTTCCACTCGCAGGTAGAGAGAGGTATAAACGACTATCTATATGCCTCCGTACAAGCCCTAATCTCTCTTATCTTCGTTTTCCTTGCGCGGAACGTACCCTGGCGGTAGGAGAAACTTTCTGCTGTTAGCTTCAAATGCCTGTTCACCAAATTGTTTTCAATAATGTTCCTCAAAAGAACGCATCCCTTGCTCCAGGGGTTCCCATTTGGGGTTCAAAATTGTCTCCGCTATACTTCCTCGTTGCTCGAATCTACCGGTGACAAATCTAACTTTCAGCCTCGCAAAGTCTTCGATGTCTTCCTTTAATCCAACGCGGTGTGGATCCAAAACACTTGGATGTCGTACGTCATTTGCAGATGAACCACACTTCTCTACAATTCTCCCAAAAAAAAAAAAAAAAAAAAAAAAAAAAAAAAAACGAACCCAACCATTCCCCTTCTCTACTACAATCTTTACATGCTCGTTCCATTTCATATAGCTTTGCATCGTTATGGCTTGATGTTTAACGGACGTGACTGTATCATGCAACTCTGCAAATGCTGAATTTCTACATTACGGATTTGTTTTTCTTACCCATCTGCATTAACTTACTTTTTTCTACATTTAGACCTACTGTCACCACACTAACTAGAAATTTCGTCTAAGTCATCTTGTCTTCCCCTATATTCACTCAATGACGACACCTTCCCGTACACCACAGCTTCATCAGAAAGTAACCACAGACTACTGCTCACGCTGTCGGTCAGACCACTTCTTCGTACAGAAAATAGCAGTGGCTTTATTGCACTTCCCTGGACGCTAGTGACAATACCTTTGTCTCTGATGTGCACTCGCCATAGTGAAAATCTGGCATTCCTTTTTCCACACGTAGATTCAACAGCAGCGCCAAAAGACAACATCCACATTTTGCACTCCCCTTACAAACAGGAAAGAATAGAAGATCGGCATATCAGAATTACAGACCTAAGTAGTAGAGGGTCAGTTGTAGGATCCTAATGCGTATTGTCGAGTCCAACATTATGACGTTCCTGGAGAATCAAGTTTCCCGCAGAGAATCAGCACACATTCTGAAGGAAAACCACAAGTATGAAATACATCTTGCTTTATTCGTACATGACATTTTGCAAAAAGTAGAATCTCTTGAACAGGTACATTCCGTGCTTCTAGATTTCCATCAGTTCTTCGACACCGTATCACATCCTCAATTACTAATCAACACACCATCATACACAGTACATTCACAGACATGTGAATGGCTGGAGACGTATTTGACTAAAAGAACCTCTGTGTTAAAAAGGGTTGTAAATACTTAACAGAAATAAAACTGAAATATGACTGGAGTCAGTAGACTTGTTTTGTGCCTTCAAATTCCTCTATTGCGGCTCTCCGCTAGTATATACACTCCTGGAAATTGAAATAAGAACACCGTGAATACATTGTCCCAGGAAGGGGAAACTTTATTGACACATTCCTGGGGTCAGATACATCACATGATCACACTGACAGAACCACAGGCACACAGACACAGGCAACAGAGCATGCACAATGTCGGCACTAGTACAGTGTATATCCACCTTTCGCAGCAATGCAGGCTGCTATTCTCCCATGGAGACGATCGTAGAGATGCTGGATGTAGTCCTGTGGAACGGCTTGCCATGCCATTTCCACCTGGCGCCTCAGTTGGACCAGCGTTCGTGCTGGACGTGCAGACCGCGTGAGACGACGGTTCATCCAGTCCCAAACATGCTCAATGGGGGACAGATCCGGAGATCTTGCTGGCCAGGGTAGTTGACTTACACCTTCTAGAGCACGTTGGGTGGCACGGGATACATGCGGACGTGCATTGTCCTGTTGGAACAGCAAGTTCCCTTGCCGGTCTAGGAATGGTAGAACGATGGGTTCGATGACGGTTTGGATGTACCGTGCACTATTCAGTGTCCCCTCGACGATCACCAGTGGTGTACGGCCAGTGTAGGAGATCGCTCCCCACACCATGATGCCGGGTGTTGGCCCTGTGTGCCTCGGTCGTATGCAGTCCTGATTGTGGCGCTCACCTGCACGGCGCCAAACACGCATACGACCATCATTGGCACCAAGGCAGAAGCGACTCTCATCGCTGAAGACGACACGTCTCCATTCGTCCCTCCATTCACGCCTGTGGCGACACAACTGGAGGCAGGCTGCACGATGTTGGGGCGTGAGCGGAAGACGGCCTAACGGTGTGCGGGACCGTAGCCCAGCTTCATGGAGACGGTTGCGAATGGTCCTCGCTGATACCCCAGGAGCAACAGTGTCCCTAATTTGCTGGGAAGTGGCGGTGCGGTCCCCTACGGCACTGCATAGGATCCTACGGTCTTGGCGTGCATCCGTACGTCGCTGCGGTCCGGTCCCAGGTCGACGGGCACGTGCACCTTCCGCCGACCACTGGCGACAACATCGATGTACTGTGGAGACCTCACGCCCCACGTGTTGAGCAATTCGGCGGTACGTCCACCCGGCCTCCCGCATGCCCACTATACACCCTCGCTCAAAGTCCGTCAACTGCACATACGGTTCACGTCCACGCTGTCGCGGCATGCTACCAGTGTTAAAGACTGCGATGGAGCTCCGTATGCCACGGCAAACTGGCTGACACTGACGGCGGCGGTGCACAAATGCTGCGCAGCTAGCGCCATTCGACGCCCAACACCGCGGTTCCTGGTGTGTCCGCTGTGCCGTGCGTGTGATCATTGCCTGTGCAGCCCTCTCGCAGTGTCCGGAGCAAGTATGGTGGGTCTGACACACCGGTGTCAATGTGTTCTTTTTTGCATTTCCAGGAGTGTATTTCGAACAGCTGCAGTGTTGCTGAGGCATACACTTGCCCTCCCCTGTGGCTGTGTTTGGTGTGTCGAACTGCAGACAGAGAAGTGTGTTTAAGCTGTGGCCTAACAGTGCTACATCCGTCAGATACGTTGTCTGGGTTCAGTGGCTAAGGCAGTGGCAGCTGAGGCTTGGCTGATACACAGAACGGCCAAAGAAACTGGTACACCTATCTAATGTAGTGTAGGGCACCAGCGAGCACACAGAAGCGCCGAAACACGACGTGGCATGGACTCGACTAATGTCTGAAGTAGTACTGGAGGGAATTGACACCATGAATCCTGCAGGGCTGTCAGTAAATCCGTAAGAGCATGAAAGAGTGAGCATTACTTCTGAACAGCACGTTGCAAGGCATCCTAGATATGCTCGATAACGTTCATGGCTGGGGAGTTAGGTGGCCAGAGGAAGTGTTTAAACTCAGAAGAGTGTTCCTGGAGCTGCCCCAAAGCAATTCTGGACGTGTGACTAGGACCTCTCGTCGCGTGGACCGTTCACCATGTGCACGTTTTTCGATCTGACACCACTTCGGCGACTTGTGTGTCGATGGGGATGAAATGATGATGTTTAGGACAACACCCAGTCCCTGAGCGGAGAAAATTTCCGACCCAGCAGTGAATCGAACCCGGCCCTTAGGACTAACATTCGGTCACCCTGACCACTCAGCTGCCGGGGGCGGACCGGTGTCGTATTGTCCTGCTGGAATTGCCCAAGTCCGTCTAAATGCACAATGAACATGAAGAGATGGAAGTGATCAGACAGGATACTTACGTGCATGTCACTTGTCAGAATCGCATCTAGATTTAACAGGGTCCCATATCAATCCCTACTGCACACGTCCCACACCATTACAGAACCTCCACCAGCTTGAACAGTCCCCTGCTGATATGCAGGTTCCATGGATTTATGAGATTGTCTCCATACCTGTCCACGTCCATCCTCTCGATACGACAGTCCAATGACGGTGTTGTCGGACCCAGGCGAGACGTAAAGCTTTGTTTCGTGCAGTCATGAAGGGCACAGGACTGGTCTTCGGCTCCGATAGCCCATGTCGATGATCTTTCGTTGAATGGTTCACACGATGACACTTGTTGATGGCCCAGCATCGAAATCTGCAGGAATTTGCCTAAGAGTTGCACTTCTGTCACCTTGAAAGATCAGTCGTCGTTGGTCCCGTTCTTGCAGGATCTTTTTCCGGCCACAGCGATGTCGGAGATTTGATGTTTTACCGGATTCATGATATTCACGGTACACTCGTACGGGAAAATCCCCACTTCATCGCTACATCGGAGATGCTGTGTCCCATCGCTCTTGCAGCGGCTATAAGATCACGTTCAAACTCACTTAAATCTTGATACCTGCTGTTGTAGCAGCAGTAACCGACGTAACAATTGCGCCGGATACTTGTCTTATATAGGCGCTGCCGACCGCAGCACCGTATTCTGCCTGTTTACATACCTCTGTATTTGAATTGGCGTGCGTATACCAGTTTCTTTGGCGCTTCAGTGTATTTGTAGTACTGTGGCAGCCGTGACCCACTGTAGGAGCGCTGTGGCCGGCGGGGCACACGGCGGTGATGGCCCTGTCTCTCGTGTCTCAGGACATCCTGCCCTGATGCGAGGTTGAACTGTGGACTACACACAGCGTTCGGGGCAGCGCGACAAGTGTCACAGCCCTGTGGTGGCAGTCTTACAATATTAGCACAAAAACGTTTCAGTGCAAAAGCGGCTAGGTATTTATAAGCTCACGGACTGCGCTTGCTCTATGGCATGTGATGCGTATACTAAACACTTCCGTGGGTATTAGTGTGGAAAAGTTACCGCCTCCTTCCGCTTAGGTACAGCTGCGTCAACAGTTTACACTCCTTGCCTGGCTTGCTTGCTTCACAATGTGCGACGAATATGGTAAGTTTTTGATTGCATAACGTCCACGTTCGCCTGTTCGGCTGTAGTCTATTTGCTACTATCTGCATTTCTGACCGAATGCGATCGATAGACTACAGAATTAAAATCGCTAGTTCTGCAAGAAAATACTTGTAATGAACTTACAAGATGAATACCAAGAACACCGACAGTGTTTCGAAGGATTTTCATGGAAATATGCTGAGTATTTCAGTAAAACAGATGCGTGGTCTCCGCTGACTCGTTGCAGAATAGTAATTTAACTGCCACCTACTCAGCTCGGTCACTCCGGCAGATTACTTCAAGGTCAATTTAAATTCCCTGCACCAATCTTCAAAGCTCTTGAGATCTGCTAGCATTTCGCTAGAGTCTTCTGGTGTTGCTAATTTCCTGTAGGTAACAGCGTCATATGGGAACACCCTCATGGATTCCCGAATTTAATCATTAGTTCGATTATACAAATTGTAAGCACTTAACAGTGAGAAACTACCTTGATTTTTGTCGATTCCTTACCTTCAGCGAACTCCAAACGCGTCTCATCATACCTAAGTGCCTCACTATCCCTCTTGCTTCGTACTTATTCTTTCGGACGATTCTTTTCAACTTCAGCCTAGTCTTCATCATTACTAAAGTGAGACGTGAACCTACCTCTGCATCTGGGTACACCTTACACTCTAGTATCTGGAATCTCTTTCTGACCGTTATGTAATCCAGCTGGAATCTTACCGTGTCTCTGGGTCTTTTCCAAATATACGTTCTCTTCTTGTAATTCTGGAGCAGAGTATCATCTGAAATCAGTGTGTGACTGCGGACGCTGTACTTAAGGTTCAGTCGCATCCGCTACGTCGGACCACTAATCGCTGGCTGAGTTTCTGGCCTGCCGGCAACCACCAGCCCTCTCAGCAATTCCCTTCTCCAGCCTTTGGGTGTGCGTTCCTCGGCGACTCTGTTCTCCAGCCTCTGGGTCTGCCTTCTTCGGTGACTCCCTTCTCCAACCTTTGGGTCTGCCTTCTTCGGCGACTATGTTCTCCAGCCTTTGGGTCTGCCTTCTTCGGCGACTCCCTTCTCCAGCCTTTGGGTCTGCCTTCTTCGGCGACTCTGTTCTCCAGCCTTTGGGTGTGCCTTCTTCGATGACTCTGTTCTCCAGCCTTTGGGTCTGCCTTTCTCGGCGACTCCGTTCTCCAGCCTTTGGGTGTGCCTTCTTCGGCGACTCCGTTCTCCTGCCTTTGGGTCTGTGTTCAACACCCTGGGCAGCCCACTGGGGGAGCCTACCTGTCCCTGGCTGCTGCTGCTGCACTCATCTAATACTTTCCCCTCTTTGGGGAAGTGTGAGGGGGAGTTTATAGCCTTTTGGCTTTTACTCCCCTGTGTACATGTGTGTGTGATTTTTCTATATATTTTTGGTGTCTGTGATATGTGATGAATTGTTGTGTGTGTATCTGGGACTTGCCTGAGGTAGGCGAGATGATTGGTGATATATGGGAAGGAACTGGATTAGGGATTGGGTATTGGGATTTTTCTCTTCGACTTAATCGTCGAAGATCGTCATAGGGCGCTTGTGTTTGTCACGGGACATGTCATACCGACCAAGGGAGTGGATGAGTGCATTTCCGGATCTGGAAGTACCTTCATAGAAGGCCCTTGCCAGATCCTGGAAACGCTCTCTCAGGAGTGGGATATCGGCTGCGGCGTGCAGGTCGTCTGTGGGGAAACCGAGAGGTAGATGCAGTGCCCTTCTGAGGGCGCGGTTCTGCAGCCTCTGGAGTTTGTCCAGGTGCTGCTTCGCCGCGTATCCCCAGACAGGGCACGCATACTCCATTACTGGCCGGATCAGGGCCTGATAGACGTTCAGTGCTACTGGGCAGGGAAGGGAGCTGTTTGTGTTCAGGATAGGGTATAGGATGGACATTCTGGCGCAGACCTTCCTGTGGACCTCGTCTATGTGGGGTTTCCACGTGAGACGAGAGTCCAAGGTTACGCCAAGGTACTTGGCGGTTCTGCGCCAGGGGAGTTGGGTTCCATTTAGGTGGAGGTGGAGGGGGGGACGTTGAGGAGGTTCGCGCCTTCCGAGCCTGCGGGTAATCAGCATTGCCTGCGTCTTTTCCGAGTTGATGGTGATGCGCCAGCGACGGGCCCAGGTTTCTGTGTCATCTAAAACCCTTTGTAGCCTACGAATGACCAGGTCCTTGTTCGCATTTCTCGTGTAAAAGGCTGTGTCATCGGCGTACTGCGCGGTGTGCACCAGGGGGGCCGTTGGAGTGTCCGCAGTGTACAAGCTGTACAATACGGGCCCCAGGACCGATCCCTGTGGCACTCCAGCACGAATGCGCCTTCTGGTGGAGGTGGCAGTTTCTACTTTGACGGAGAAAGTCCTATTCGTGAGGTAGCTCTTGATTAGCTGAACTATGCTCCCTGGAAACCCTTGTGAGTACAACTTGTAGAGTAGCCCTCTATGCCATACTGAATCAAAGGCTTTGGCTACGTCTAGTAGCACTATCCCGCAGTAGCCTCTGTGGTTGAAGCCCTCTGTGGCTGCTTCAACCATTCTCATGACCTGTTGTGGGGCAGAGTGGTTCTGCCGGAATCCAAATTGGAAATCCGGCAGAATTTGCTCTCTGGTAATATGTTCTTGCATGGGTTTTAGCAGGAGGCGCTCATAGATCTTGCTGAGTGTTGGCAAGAGGCTAATCGGCCTGTAGTGCTGCGGGAATAGAGGGTCTTTTCCTGGTTTGTGTATCGCGACCACTTCCGCATGTTTCCAGCAAGCTGGGAACTCACGGGAACGAGTAATCTCGTTGAGGACGTTCGCGAGGTGTGTGATCGCTGTGGGTGGGAGTTTTTTGACTAACTGGTTTGTGACACTGTCGTGCCCTGGCGCCTTTTTTGTAGGGAGGGACCTGATTACTCTTGCCACGTCCTCGGGGGCAAAAAGTATGGGTTCGTCCTCTGGGTCCTCCTCAGCATTGAGGAAGACAGCCAGTTGACGACTGACTACCTCTTCATGCTCTTCATCCTCGGGTTCTGCCGTTTGGAACTGCTTCTCGAAGGAGTCGGCGAGGGCGTTGGCCTTCTCAGCATTGCTGTAGACCAATCCCCGCTCGCCGTGCAGTGGCGGCATCCTAGCGCGTCTTTTTGTGAATTGTTTGGTTGCTTGCCAAAGTGTATGATCGTCTACTTTGAGAGCTGTGAGGCGGTTTTGCCATTGCTGGTTTCTGTGCTCATTGAGCGCTACCTTCAGTTCTCTCTGTAGACGATTGAGCAGCCTCCTGGTGGCCTGATTTCTGGTGATCTTCCACTCTTTTGCCACTCTGTTCTTGTGACGGATTTGAGCTAGTAAGTGTTCCGGGAGCTGTATTTGCGGTGGAGGGCCATCCCTTTGTGGTGGGGTGGCCTCTTCCGCTGCCTGCAAGATGGTGCCTGTCAAGTCTAGTAGCGCTTGATCTACTGTTTCGGCAGTAGGTGGCGGAGCGCGAGCGATATCAGAGGCGACAGTTTCTTGGTATCGCTCCCAGTCTATTCGTTTGTAAGACGTCTGGTACCGTGGGAGTGCTACCCATTCTCCCACATCGACTTCTAGAATCACTGGGTTGTGGTCGGAGGACATTCTGTTGATTGTCCTTGCGGTCACAAATCCTGCGATCCTCCTAGTGAGAGCTATGTCTAACACATCGGGCCTGCTTCCGTTTTTCGGAAAATGTGTGGGCTCGACTGGACCCCATGTTTCGAAGTGGTGGGCGCGCGCTAGTTGTTGCAGCTTGGCGCCTGCTCTGGAGATTACTCTAGAATTCCAGTCAGGGTGTTTGGCATTGAAGTCTCCCCCTATTACGAGTTTGCCTTCAATTTGCCCTAGAGCAGCTATGTCTCCCTCATCTATCTGGTCATGTGGGGGTCGGTAGACTGCAACAATTGTTAGGGGTCCAGTGGCAGTGGTTACTTCCACTGCCACTGCTTCGATTTTGTTGGTAGCTGGTAAGAATACCTGGTGGTGGGGGATCCCTCTTTTTACGTATATGGCCACTCCTCCGCCTTGGGTTGGCCTGTCTTTACGGTAGCTAATGTAGTTGGGAACTGTCGCTTTTACTCCCGGTTTCAGGTGGGTTTCCCCCATCATGCATATGTCGATGGAGAACTCCTTCATGAGTTCTCTGAACTCGACCTCTTGATTAACAATGCCGTCTGCGTTAAAGACGCACATTGTCAGGCCTTGAATATTCGGGCGTCTATTCATGATGGGGTGTTGATACTACTGGGGAAGTCGCAGAGGGGAGCGACTGCTGGACTGTTGCCTGAAGGGCGACGAGGATCTGTGTGTTTTGCTTTTGGGCTTCCCTGGCTGCCGGTCGTCTCGTTGTTGCATCTCTGTCCTGACTCAGCTGTAGCTGCCTGCGCAATGCAGAACTTACAAAGCTGTACGCTACCATTTGCGAGGAACGCCTGCGCCAGCGCGCCCTTAACCGTTTCTGAGGCTCATCGCACACCGCCTGCCGTCTGCCTGATTTACACACACTGCTTTGTGTTTATTTATTATTGTTAATGAAGGTGTTTTTAGCAATACATAGTCGGCCTTCATCGTCTACACCTCCATCCTCCTCCAGCAGGAAGTCCTTCCCCTACATCTTCCTATCGACTACCTATTAGTAGGGAACTACCCGTTTTTGTCGGTGACGCAACATATAGTGCATGGTTATCGCAATGAGGCGAAATTCATTGGACGCTGGATTATGTGACGTAAAATGTCTGGCCACTCAGTCAGTAAATTTCTGACAGACAAATGAGGAGAACGAAGTATCACATTGCCGTTGACTCTATCTAGACACAGTCTTTACGTCTTCCGAGTTTATATTGTCTGCCTTAATAGTAGCGTGTGTTGACCTACGAACTGAAATGCGATCCCGTAATGCATTTCACCTGTATCCATTATGCAAACGTGGCACACCGCACCTCACACATTATGCGGCTGTGCCACACGCTGGGGCTAGCTGTCAGTTCCCTAAATCAACACCACAGTCACGAAGTCGGCAAATATTCTCTCTCTCTCTCTCTCTCTCTCTCTCTCTCTCTCTCTCTCTCTCTCACACACACACACACACACACACACACACACACACACACACACACGTACGCACATACATCCACATCCCTCACTACACTTGATGCTTGCTATCTCTTCAGTTCTGCAAACCACAGTTTCTTTCTACATCTACATCTACATTTATACTCCGCAAGCCACCCAACGGTGTGTGGCGGAGGGCACTTTACGTGCCACTGTCATTACCTCCCTTTCCTGTTCCAGTCGCGTATGGTTCGCGGGAAGAACGACTGCCTGAAAGCCTCCGTGCGCGCTCTAATCTCTCTAATTTTACATTCGTGATCTCCTCGGGAGGTATAAGTAGGGGGAAGCAATATATTCGATACCTCATCCAGAAACGCACCCTCTCGAAACCTGGCGAGCAAGCTACACCGCGATGCAGAGCGCCTCTCTTGCAGAGTCTGCCACTTGAGTTTATTAAACATCTCCGTAACGCTATCACGGTTACCAAATAACCCTGTGACGAAACGCGCCGCTCTTCTTTGGATCTTCTCTATCTCCTCCGTCAGACCGATCTGGTACGGATCCCACACTGATGAGCAATACTCAAGTATAGGTCGAACGAGTGTTTTGTAAGTCACCTCCTTTGTTGATGGACTGCATTTTCTAAGCACTCTCCCAATGAATCTCAACCTGGTACCCGCCATACCAACAATTAGTTTTATATGATCATTCCACTTCAAATCGTTCCGCACGCATACTCCCAGATATTTTATAGAAGTAACTGCTACCAGTGTTTGTTCCGCTATCATATAATCATACAATAAAGGATCCTTCTTTCTATGTATTCGCAATACATTACATTTGTCTATGTTAAGGGTCAGTTGCCACTCCCTGCACCAAGTGCCTATCCGCTGCAGATCTTCCTGCATTTCGCTACAATTTTCTAATGCTGCAACTTCTCTGTATACTACAGCATCATCCACGAAAAGCCGCATGGGACTTCCGACACTATCTACTAGGTCATTTATATATATTGTGAAAAGCAATGGTCCCATAACACTCCCCTGTGGCACGCCAGACGTTACTTTAACGTCTGTAGACGTCTCTCCATTGATAACAACATGCTGTGTTCTGTTTGCTAAAAACTCTTCAATCCAGCCACACAGCTGGTCTGATATTCCGTAGGCTCTTACTTTGTTTATCAGGCGGCAGTGCGGAACTGTATCGAACGCCTTCCGGAAGTCAAGAAAAATAGCATCTACCTGGGAGCCTGTATCTAATATTTTCTGGGTCTCATGAACAAATAAAGCGAGTTGGGTCTCACACGATCGCTGTTTCCGGAATCCATGTTGATTCCTACATAGTAGATTCTGGGTTTCCAAAAACGACATGATACTCGAGCAAAAAACATGCTCCAAAATTCCACAACAGATCGACGTCAGAGATATGGGTCTATAGTTTTGCCCATCTGCTCGGCGACCCTTCTTGAAGACTGGGACTATCTGTGCTCTTTTCCAATAATTTGGAACCCTCCGTTCCTCTAGAGACTTGCGGTACACGGCTGTTAGAAGGGGGGCAAGTTCTTTCGCGTACTCTGTGTAGAATCGAATTGGTATCCCGTCAGGTCCAGTGGACTTTCCTCTATTGAGTGATTCCAGTTGCTTTTCTACTCCTTGGACACTTATTTCGATGTCAGCCATTTTGTCGTTTGTGCGAGGATTTAGAGAAGGAACTGCAGTGCGGTCTTCCTCTGTGAAACAGCTTTGGAAAAAGGTGTTTAGTATTTCAGCTTTACGCGTGTCATCCTCTGTTTCAATGCCATCATGATCCCGTAGTGTCTGGATATGCTGTTTCGAGCCACTTACTGATTTAACGTAAGACCAGAACTTCCTAGGATTTTCTGTCAAGTCGGTACATAGAATTTTACTTTCGAATTCACTGAACGCTTCACGCATAGCCCTCCTTACGCTTACTTTGACATCGTT
Source organism: Schistocerca americana (assembly GCF_021461395.2). Lineage (NCBI taxonomy): Eukaryota > Metazoa > Arthropoda > Insecta > Orthoptera > Acrididae > Schistocerca > Schistocerca americana. Next base: position 431,824,076 of record NC_060119.1, on the reverse strand, counting down.
TAGCTTCTGTTTGTCTGAGAGGTTTTGGCTGCGTTTAAACTTGGAGTGGAGCTCTCTTTGCTTTCGCAGTAGTTTCCTAACTTTGTTGTTGTACCACGGTGGGCTTTTCCCGTCCCTCACAGTTTTACTCGGCACATACCTGTCTAAAACGCATTTTACGGTTGCCTTGAACTTTTTCCATAAACACTCAACATTGTCAGTGTCGGAACAGAAATTTTCGTTTTGATCTGTTAGGTAGTCTGAAATCTGCCTTCTATTACTCTTGCCAAACAGATAAACCTCCCTCCCTTTTTTTACATTCCTATTAACTTCCATATTCAGGGATGCTGCAACGGCCTTATGATCACTGATTCCCTGTTCTGTACATACAGAGTCGAAAAGTTCGGGTCTGTTTGTTATCAGTAGGTCCAAGATGTTATCTCCACGAGTCGGTTCTCTGTTTAATTGCTCGAGGTAATTTTCGGATAGTGCACTCAGTATAATGTCACTCGATGCTCTGTCCCTACCACCCGTCCTAAACATCTGAGTGTCCCAGTCTATATCTGGTAAATTGAAATCTCCACCTAAGACTATAACATGCTGAGAAAATTTATGTGAAATGTATTCCAAATTTTCTCTCAGTTGTTCTGCCACTAATGCTGCTGAGTCGGGAGGTCGGTAAAAGGAGCCAATTATTAACCTAGTTCGGTTGTTGAGTGTAACCTCCACCCATAATAATTCACAGGAACTATCCACTTCTACTTCACTACAGGATAAACTACTGCTAACAGCGACGAACACTCCACCACCGGTTGCATGCAATCTATCCTTTCTAAACACCGTCTGTACCTTTGCAAAAATTTCGGCAGAATTTATCTCTGGCTTAAGCCAGCTTTCTGTACCTATAACGATTTCAGCTTCGGTGCTTTCTATCAGCGCTTGAAGTTCTGGTACTTTACCAACGCAGCTTCGACAGTTGACAATTACAATACCGATTGCTGCTTGGTCCCCGCATGTCCTGACTTTGCCCCGCACCTGTTGAGGCTGTTGCCCTTTCTGTACTTGCCCAAGGCCATCTAACCTAAAAAACCGCCCAGACCACGCCACACAACCCCTGCTACCAGTGTAGCCGCTTGTTGCGTGTAGTGGACTCCTGACCTATCCAGCGGAACCCGAAACCCCACCACCCTATGGCGCAAGTCGAGGAATCTGCAGCCCACACGGTCGCAGAACCGTCTCAGCCTCTGATTCAGACCCTCCACTCGGCTCTGTACCAAAGGTCCGCAGTCAGTCCTGTCGACGATGCTGCAGGTGGTGAGCTCTGCTTTCATCCCGCTAGCGAGACTGGCAGTCTTCACCAAATCAGATAGCCGCCGGAAGCCAGAGAGGATTTCCTCCGATCCATAGCGACACACATCATTGGTGCCGACATGAGCGACCACCTGCAGGTGGGTGCACCCTGTACCATTCATGGCATCCGGAAGGACCCTTTCCACATCTGGAATGACTCCCCCCGCTATGCCCACGGAGTGCACATTGGTTTTCTTCCCCTCTCTTGCTGCCATTTCCCTAAGGGGCCCCATTACACGCCTGACGTTGGAGCTCCCAACTACCAGTAAGCCCACCCTCTGCGACTGCCCGGATCTTGCAGACTGAGGGGCAACCTCTGGAACAGGACAAGCAGCCATGTCAGGCCGAAGATCAGTATCAGTCTGAGACAGAGCCTGAAACCGGTTCGTCAGACAAACTGGAGAGGCTTTCCGTTCAGCCCTCCGGAATGTCTTTCGCCCCCTGCCACACCTTGAGACGACCTCCCACTCTACCACAGGTGAGGGATCAGCCTCAATGCCGGCAGTATTCCGGGCAACCACAGTCGTAGTCCGATCAGGGGATGCGTGGGACGAGCTGGCCGTCCCCGACAAACCCCCATCCGGACCCCCACAGTGATGCCCATTGGCAACAGCCTCAAGCTGTGTGACCGAAGCCAACACTGCCTGAAGCTGGGAGCGAAGGGATGCCAACTCAGCCTGCATCCGAACACAGCAGTTGCAGTCCCTATCCATGCTAAAAACTGTTTTGCAAAGAACGTCTGAACTAATCTACAGAGAGCGCAAACAAATCAACAAAATTTAAACGGTTATTAAAATACAAGATTGCCTAGTAAATGCAGTAATACTGCTGCTTGCACACTGCTGACACTGTCTACTTGCCACGTTGTGACTTTTTATTCCCTGTATGGCTACTGCGTGATTTTTCTACGATCTTTTGAGCTGCTTTATACCATTACAGGGTCACCGTTAGCAAAAACGACAAACTACTGGGATGGATTCCTGCTGTAAATGAAGTAAGAAAGGTCCTATGAACGTGTGTCCAGAAATTCATCGTGACCACGGTAGATGGCGCTGACGAATGTGAGTGCCTCCGATCTGGTTCCGTGTGTTCCTTGTGTGTTGTAAATTGTGTGACTGATGTAGCGTACTTCAAACAGCAGAACGGTCCGGTATTCATGTGGGGAACAAGCCGAGACAGTGTTTGTATACGGCCAATCAGATAGAAACGGTCGAGAGGCAGCGCGGCTGTATCAAAACAAGTATCCTCCCAGACACCAATACATCTTAGATCATTTCAAGTCCTTTTTGGGCGTTTGTGTGATCATGGGCCCTTTCAGATAGACGAATGTGCAGGGAGGCGGTGGACTGTGCGTACACCAAATTTGAAGCTTGTTCTAGGGCTCGTCTCAACATAATGTAAAACCAAGTGCTGCATTTCCTTAAGTTATTTGAACTTGTATACGCCTGGAAATACTCAAATCTCAAACCTTTCCTCAGTCTGCAAGGGGAATTCAGTTATACCCTGTAAACCTCTTTGAAATTTAGTCGCCGGCCGGCGTGGCCGAGCGGTTCTTGCTGCTTCAGTCTGGAACCGCGTGACCGCTACGGTCGCAGGTTCGAATCCTGCCTCGGGCATGGATGTGTGTGATGTCCTTAGGTTAGTTAGGTTTAAGTAGTTCTACGTTCTAGGGAACTGATGACCTCAGAAGTTAAGTCCCATAGTGCTCAGAGCCATTTGAACCTCTTTGAAATTTAGTCTACATCTCCATATTACGGTTATTATTAGTTATCGTGTTAGGATTGCAAGCTCCTGTTGAATTTTTCTCCATGTTAGTCAATTACATTAGGATTCGCAAGCTCTCTATTTTTCAGAGCTCAATGTATTTCTTTCTTCTCTTTACCCACACATGTTTCGACACCTATGGGTCATCCTCATTGCGTTTCGATTTATTTCTGCAAAAATATCATCCATGGCCCATGGTTATTTCTCTATTTTGAGCATAAAAATGACAAAATATGAGTTTTGAATTTTGTTTGAGCCCTCAGCTGAAATCGCATTATCTATGTAAGTGGATTTGTACCAGTCTTCTTGTATTTACGCCTGTCTGTGGTTTGAGAAGATATCATTTGCAAAATATTTTCGCGGGTAGTTGTGGTGTATGTCCCGTACGTATATTTTCAGTTTTCCTTTGCATCTTTAGAGAAAAACAGTTTGTGCCTACTACAATCACAAAACAAAACATACCAAAGATGCACGAGAGGTAGCTGTGCTACAAAACAAGTGAGTTGCGAGGAATTTATCTTTGGTTCTAATATACACTGATGAGCGAAAAAAAGATCACCGCCCACCGCGTAACTGGATGCTGCCTGATGGCACTGCGTTCGCGTGACACGTGAAAGAGCGTGTAGAAGTAGAGTGGTAACAAACGGAGTATTGTTCCAGAGACGACATGGGTCGCAAATGGGAAAATCTACATACGAAAGCAATTTGAACAGAGAGGAGATTGTTAAGGCCGAGCGACTGGGAAACATCATCTCGGAATCGGCGAAGATGGTTGGCTATCGTGAGCATCTATGGACACTGGCTGAAGCACGGTGAAACAACGAGTTGGACAGGCCTCATCACAGTAAGTGGGGATCGGAAGCTTTTCTACTCAATAAGGCGGGATACGCAGCGATCTGTGGCAGAGCTGAAGGCGGAGTATAGTGATGGTGCAGGCACAAGCGTTTCGGAACTCAAAGATCACGGCACATTCTGAAACATGTGGCTTCTCAGCAGACATCCCTCTGTGTTCCTACGTTGGCCCAACGACATCGTCGGCTGTGACTGCAGTGGGTACGGGATTCAAGTTTGGAAAGTGGATCAATGGATACGTGACGCCTGGTTGGACAAATCACGTTTCTTGTTAAAATCGGACTTGTTAAATCGTGTCTAGATAACCCCGTCATCTATGCGAAAGGCTGCTGGAATCATGCATTGCGCCACGGGTACAGGGCGGTGGGAGGGGGAGGGGCATGAGGGCAGGGGCGGGCGGGGGCAGTGTTATTCTACGGGGGATGTTCACCTGGGCTTCCATGAGGCTGTGGTAATAACAGTAGGCACCGTCTCAGCTGTGGACTACGTGAGGACTATGACAGACTACCACTTGCTTAGTGGTCCCGGACGGCAATGACATCTTCGAGCAGGATAACTGTCCTGTTAGAAGTCCAGCATCGTGCTACTGTTCTTTGATGAGAAAGACAGTGAACTCATCTCGATATTGTGGTCACTAACTCCTCCTGATCTGAACCCGCTGGAGCACGTCTGCGGCGCTATTCAACACCAGCTCCGCGGCCACTGACCGCCGGCCGATAATTTACTGTAAACGTGTGATCTCTCCGATGACATCTGTGCCACATACCTCCAGAAAGCCACCAAAGACATGTCGAATCCGTGCGAACGCATAAACATTGAAGCATAGCGTTTCAAAGGTGACCCATCACGTTATTAAGTAGATGGTCTTAATGTTTTTGCTGATCACTATGTTGGAGATGGATAGCCGTGGTACATCATTCACTTTACACAACCTGTTAGTTTCGTTTTCTGAGAAGAACAGACTGACTACATTGACACCGCATCCTTAAATGCAGGCTTTTCCGAAACATTGTGTGATAAATTCCGGAAAAGCGCGAAATCCCAACCTATCGGGTGGCTGTAATTGAAATACTGATATTTACAGATATCCAATGTGGACTGTAATTATCGTATGGTAACCAAACTTGGTAGATATTCCAATGCGTTAATGCAGAACCGACTTACGCTGGACAAAAATTAGTTCCAATTCCGGCCACCAGGTGCAAATTTGCCGTTGGGAATGCAAGAAAGACGTACAGAAAATTTTCCATGTATAATTTATTAGGAACGGGACGTTCGTAGAAAAATAAAAAATTATTACTATTTTGGAACTTTGTGGTAATTTCCTATGGGACCAAACTGCTGAGGTCATCAGTCCCTAAGCCTACACACTACTTAAGCCAACTTAAAATAACTTACGCTAAAGGTAACACTGACATCCGTGCCCGAGATAGGACTCAGACCCCCGACGGGGGAAGCCCCGCGAACCGTGACAAGGCGCGTCAGATCGCGCGGCTACTCCGCGCAGCTAGAAAAATCAAATAAGTGAGAAAAGCATAATGTTGAATTTACTATTAACTGATGCTTACACAGCTGGTTCAATATGAGCACCCGAAAAACCGGCGAGACGCTACAACCGTAAGACAACACGATAAACAGTTGCTCGCAGCAGTTCCGGTCGAATCTCAGCAACGTTACACTGTATGGTGGCCATCAGATCTTGTGCAGACAGAACAAGACCTTCAAAAACACAGTTTTTAGATATGCTGAGTATAAAAAGTCACACAGATTCAGATCAGGTGGCATTGCAGGCCATGCAGCTCGAAAACCTCTAGAGATAACACTTTCGCGGAAGGTTGCATTACGTAGATCTTGCACTGGGAGACCAACATGAGGTGTTGCCCGATCTTGCATGGGTCTTATGGGAAACATATGGTGTAAAAGGAAGTCTCGATGATTTGCAGACATCACGGTACATCGGACAGGCCCTATTGAGTGTATTCTCTTCAAACAAGGACGACAAAGAAAAAAGGTACCTGTGAATCCACACAACACAGTCACATGCGGACAATGGTGGTGGTGGTTAGTGTTTAACGTCCCGTCGACAATGAGGTCATTAGAGACGGAGCGCAAGCTCGGGGGTTAGGGAAGGATTGGGAAGGAAATCGGCCGTGCCCTTTCAAAGGAACCATCCCGGTATTTGCCTGAAACGATTTAGGGAAATCACGGAAAACCTAAATCAGGATGGCCGGAGACGGGATTCAACCGTCGTCCTCCCGAATGCGAGTCCAGTGTGCTAACCACTGCGCCACGTTTTTTTTTTTTTTTCTAAAGGAGGTGGGGGAGGGCGGGGAAGGCAGAGCGATCAGGGGTCGTAACCCAAGGCCTGGTCGCAGTGTCCCCCTCGTCCGTCAAGGAATCAGGGATGGGAAGGGGAAATCTTTTGTGGGAATTATTATTTATTTATTTATTTTTATTTACTGTTTTTAATACATTCTTAATGTGGTTTTACTTTATACCAAAACAAAAATAAATGTATCTAGCACCGCATCGTGCTCTGAGAAAAAGAAAACAATATCTCGGCACGTTCCTACACCGAGGTAATGTATATGGGGAAAACGAAAAAAAAGTGCTTCATACAGGATGCAGAAGGGTGTGTCGCTACTCTCCTTACGCTTCATCATCCAGGTACGTCTTCACGTATATCATGTTGTTCCACCGAGAATCGAACTTAGTCATGTCAGCTCACTCAATGGGTATCTTCTCCTACCTGTTGATGATCCAGCTGCGTGGAGGGTCGCGTAGGGCACTCCCTAAGTAATTAGAAAAATACTGTCTGTATTTTGGGTTCCGTACGATCTTGCAATGGCGTTCTTGTAGGTAGTTCCAAAAGTCTAATACATCTGTAGGTCCATCGTGAAATAAGTAGTGTACCGCATGCGCACGGATCCACGTGACAGCGTTGGTCTTGGCGCGCGGGAAATACTGTTGATCCGGAAATAGTAGAAACTGAGGTGTAATGTGTTCGGGAGTCACTAGTAGAAAATACGACAAAATTTGTCGCACCAAGCGCCATACGTCTTCTGCCGCGCCACATGTGAGACGGTGTTCGTCCGTGTCAGGTATCCCGCAGTCTACGCAGAGAGGCGATTCCGCCACGTTTATCTTCTGGAGGCGTGACCGGGTGATCTGTTTACCATTGACTGTGATGTACCATGAGGATCGGACGGCTGTGTCCAGTGGAATCGCGTGAATCGTCTTCCACACCACCTTCCAATGAACCTGAGGGCTTTTGGTCTCCACGATGAATGGTGGGCGCCTCTGCTGTAGGACAAGATATATATCCCGCGCAGACGCCTGTTTCGTCGGTGGTACTGCGATACGGACATAGCTGTGTTCAATGTAAAAGTTACCGAAGTAGTAGAAGGGTGGGGGTATGTCTTGCGTCGTCAGTGGGGGCATAATGGAGGGCGGAGCTAAGGACTCCAACAGCAAACCTGTCAAACTTTCCAGGTGGTGGCGCCACAGCTTGATGTGTGAGCTGACATACAGGGCCACAGCTCTTTCGTGGACATGGACTAGACCAAGACCTCCCCTTTCTGGGGGAAGGGTCACTGACTCATAACTGACTTTGAAGAGCATGCCTGTACTGACGTAGGCTCCGAATGCCGCTAATAGACGTCGAGCCATCAGCGCTATGTGTGGAAGGCGCGATGCGAGGTAAACATTGACGAAGTGTGTCCTTTGGAGAATGTCGAGGGTCCGCAGACGAAGGTTGAAGATCTGGACCCGAATTTGTTGTAATAAGCGGCGGTAGTTAAGAGCCGCGGTGCGCCGTATGTCGTCGTGAAACTCTATTCCGAGGCATTTAATAGTGCCACGAAGCTGTAGGGGTTCGACACACGCTGGGGTCAACCCGTCTCCTATGACCATGGCGACCGATTTGGCGACGTTGAGACAGCTGCCGGAAGCCACACCGTACGTGGTAATCCATTCTAGTGCTCTGTTGACATCATCGCGATTGCGGAACACGAGAACCAGGTCGTCTGCATATGCTGTACAGCGAAATGTGACGTCAAGTAGGGTAAGACAGGTGAGGTGTTGACGGAGACCACAGAGGAGCCAGAGCCAGAGCATATAGTAACGTCGACAAGGGGCAGCCTTGACGGACGGAGCGGAAAATCGGGAGGGACTGGGAGAGACGCCCGTTAACGAGCGCTTTGGAAGTCGCCCCTCGGAGTAGGCGCATCACGACGTCTGTGAATTGCTGTGGGTACTGCATGTGCTGGAGAACGGACGTTAGGTACGCGTGATCCACTCGATCAAAAGCTTGGCTAAAATCTAGTAATGCCAGCGCTCCCGGGATGCGCCGTGCCCTGGCTAGGGCTATTAAGTCACGGTATCGACACAGTGCTGTGTGGATGTTGTTGATACCCCCTAGGGAAGTCTGATCTGGCGAGATGACGTAAGGTAGGGTCGGTCGTAGACGGTTTGCTAATAGTCTGGTGAATATCTTCATGTCGCAGTTGACGAGTGTTAGCGGGCGGTAATCTTGTATTCGAGCCCCACCTTTAGGCTTGTGAACCGGTATAATTATTCCTTCTACGAAGGTCGCAGGGAGCGGCACCGCGGGGGACATAAGCTCCCGACAGATGTCTGTTAACTTGGGAGCCAGTAAATACTGGAAAGTTCTATAAAACTCCACAGAGAGCCCGTCGGGGCCAGGAGACTTATTCGCCGCTCCTGTACCGATGGCGTCGATAACTTCGTCTTAAGTAATGTCGTTCAATAATTCAGTTTGTAAATCCTGTGGGACAATCCCGTAAAACAGTTGTGAGACTGCTGGCACCGTCGTCGGGTAGGAACATTGAGCAGAATAAAGTCGTGCGTAATGGTCGAAGAAGGCTGCAGCAATATCGCGTTGTGTGGTGTGTTGATGGCCGTCCTCAGTGGTGATGGCATGTATCAGCGCCCGCCTTCGCAGTGTACGTCCTCGGATGACGTGGTACATGGTGGGTCGTTCCGTTGCGAGTCTGTCTTGTGTCCGCGCTCGGACGATCGTCCCTTCGAGGTGTCGGCGCATATGGGCTACGACCTGTGCTTTCGCACGCTGAACTGTCAGCTGTCGTTCCGGTGTGGGTGGCAAGGAGGCGCATTCGCGAAGGACGGTGAGATAAAAATCAAGGGTCTGCCGCCTCCAAGCAGCAGTCTCACGACCATACGTAATAAAGGTTCGCCGTAGGGCCGGCTTGGCGCAGGTTAACCACCAACTAATCGACGTAGGATACGTTGGGAGGCGGCGGACGCACAAACTTCACGTGTCTTCGATGGCGCGCCGACAATCCTGAGAAGCGAGATGAGCAAGGTTTAATATCCAGGGATGTCGGCTGCGCCACACCCGTTGGCGACGAAGGGTGACGGCACATATATAGGCCTCGTGATCAGAAAAGGCTACTGGCCACACCTCCGCGTCACTCACCGTTGCCGCGAGAGAACGGGAGACGTAAATCCTATCGATGCGACTAGACGAGTGACTCGTGAAATGGGTGTATCCCGGTCTATTTCCTCGGACATGTTCCCATGTATCTACTAGCTGGAGATCGCCGATGAGTGTCCCAAGTTCGGGGCACGGTGAATGGCGTGGCAGCTGATCTTTAGGTGCTTTGGTGCAATTGAAATCGCCCCTTAATATCAAGTCATCGTGCCTGCCCTGAAAAAGCGGTGCTATTCCTTCTGCGAAGAAGAGCGATCGGTCACGACGGCGATTCGTTCCGGAAGGGGCGTACACATTGATAAACCGGACGCCTTGCACCGTTACGGCCATTCCTCTAGCGTCGGGGAGATATCGGACTTCGTCCGCCTCGAGGCCCTCTCTGAGGAGAATGGCGACTCCACTGTTAGTTGGCGAGGCGTGGGACACATGAGCCGTATAACCATACATACCCGGGAAATCGGCGACGAAGACTTCTTGGAGAAAGACAATGTCAACGTCTGCTGCATTGAGCATGTCTTGGAGCAGCGACAACTTCGTACGTGTCCGAATGGTGTTAATGTTGATGGTCGTTAAGCGATAGGTTTGTGGATCGTCTCCTGAGGTGGGGGCTGCCGTCAGTGTCGCCGTAAAAGGTGGGGCCTGTGATCTGCTGGCCGCGTCCGCGTCGTCATCTGTTGCTACTCGGGAGGGGCCGAGGTGTGGGAGGAGAGACCCCTCTCCTCATCCACCACAGCGCCCGTAGAATCGTCTTCAATGTCATCCGCCCAAGGTCCGTAAGTTAACGGTGGCTGTGGTAGAACACTTGTGGGCTGAGTGACTAAGGGTGAATCCGCAGTTGTTTCCGGTTGTGTACCAACGGCGGGCGCTGTGCTGGCCATCCGTTTGTCCTAGGGAGCGGAATCGGGTTTGTCAAAATCAGACAAATCTCGTCGTTTCGTCGGCCGTCCGGTCGTCAACTGGAGAAGACGTCCGCTGGAGGCAATCGTCTGAAGGTGTGTGACGTCGCTTTTTATGTTTTCTCGGTGACCTTTGTTTGCGGACGTGGGTTTCTGTGTCCGAAAGAGTTTGTGGTTCCCGTATAGCATCCCCCTCAGGGAGAAAGGCAGAGGTCAGTACAACCCTAGCGTCGAGTTCCATTCTCTCGTCCGAATCTTCATGTGGAGTCGATGGGCGGCGTTCTTCAACCCCTGCAGACACCGTAATGGTGTTGGTCAATCCAGGACCGGCGACAGGTGCGCATTCTAACGCTTCCTGTCTTCCGGGGGGGGTTGTCGTCTGTCATGACGGTCGATCGTGTCACCTCTGCGTAATTGAGGGGGAGGGCCGTGAGCGTAGGAGGTGGTGTCGTGTCATGCAATGGAAGTTGTGTAACCCGACGTTGAATACACGCCGAGCGCACATGACCCTCCTGGCCACAACCAGAACAAGTACGAGGTTGGCCGTCGTACATTATTATTGCTCGACAGCCACCTATGACTAAGTAGGACGGCACATGTTTCTTTAATTCAATTTTCACTTGTCGGACGCAGTTGAGGACTTGGTACGTCTCGAAGGTGTTCCATTTTTCGGCCACGTGGCTAATTACCGTCCCATAAGGGCGGATAGCTGAGGTGACGACGTCCGGTGGTACTTCGAAAGGGAGTTCGAAGACTCTTAGTGTGCATAATCCTAGTCCAGCATGGTCAACAGTAACCTCTCCAATGTGACCATCGGAGTGTTTGAACTTGAGAGTGTTCGCGCATCTGTTCACAACTGCGTGACATAACTCGTCATCGACCATCTTGACGTAAACGACGCTGCTTGTGATGGATAGGTGGATACCGATGATGTGCTGTGTTGGTATTTGAACTTCGTCACGGATGAATCGTTCGACTTCAAAGGCTCGTGGTCGTGCGTAGTCGGGCTGGAAGCTGATCTTGATGGTAGCTTTTCTATACGAATGAGCCATGGCGACTCAGTGTTAACGGACGCGAGTATTAGCTGCGACGAGGAAGTAAACAAACTACGCGCGCTCGCGACTCTGCGGACGGGACCGCGACTCCGCGGACGGGACGTAAACTAGACGTCCTCGCCGCTCACCGGCCGAAAGCAGACTGACCTCGCTCGGTACGGACAATGCAGGAGATCTTCGTCCACAACATGTCGTTTAACAGTGCTCCAAATTCACCACTTCTGTATATTCACTGAACCATATAGTGTAAACTCTGCCTCGTCACTTCATAGAATATTGTGTCGTCACATGTCATCAACGTCGATCCTTGCCAGAAAACGAATAGCAAATTCTCAACACTGCTGTGGATCATGAGTTTTCTGTTGCTATGCAATCTGGATCTTGTACGCGTACCAGTGTTAAACAGACCACAAAACTTTCCGTACTGTTGACCATGTGATTGACAGTTCTCGTAACACCGTACAAGCACTAACGCTTGCTGCGTGGTCAGTTACCGCTATAGGAGCCTCGTCAATAGCTTCAACCGGAATAGGAAGCCTCTCTCTTCCAGGTGCCACACAAAGTTCCCTGGTCTTTAAGAACACCATTAAAATTTTCTTTAAATGCCTCTCCTCAGACTTTTCAGCCGGCGATACTCTCTTAAGGTAGTACTGTAATTGTTGCCGTTCACATAAAACAGTCTCAATAAGAGCGCACGGTTTCTCTTCTCGATAGTCATACTTTCACTCACGTTATGGCTTTTCAAATGACGACGTGGATGTCATACCGTCATTCAGGCAGTGAACAGCGCCAGCCTTGCATCTGGTGACAACAACTGGAACCGATATTTTTCAACGAAAATCAGTTTCGCATTAACGAGCTGGCATATCTGCTAAGCATCGCTGCCATACGAGAATTGCAGTTTACAATGGACCTCCGTGAGTAGTTGCACTGTGATTACAGCCAACCGGTATGTCAGTAGCTGCCGTCAGCCAGAAGGGTCGTGTTCTAATCGCCAAGCTATTTTCTGGTGATTATATAGTATGTAACTACTTCTCTTTTTCAATCTTAACGCTGCAGTGCATAATGAACGCCGAAGGAAAAGAAACAGTGTAGGGAGTCACGGAGTAATAAAAGAAATGCAGTGTATTTAGACGTGACTGTCCGCTACCATCTCAGTGCCTGCAGGGCTCGGCGCCCGCTGTTTGAACAGACGAGTTCTCGTTAACAGTTTTCGCTTCCTTCCTCTGTTCGTCCCGCCTCAGAGCCCTCCCCAGACGAGAAATGTCGTGTATTTATCCCGAGGAAAATCACAGCCTTCTAAAAACACTGCAGAATTAAGTGTATACTTCTTAATTAAACCTTTCTAATTATCTTTGTTCAAATAAGAAAAAAGATTACATTAGGTTTGTGGAACGTTTTAATCGGTTTACTAACACGCTGGAGCAAAAACTCGATTCCTTCTTCTTTTCTATTTTAGAACCAAAAAATACTTTACTAGCTGATGCCTACCGCTCTGCTACTTTATGTGGCACTAACTTAGCGCCCGTTGCTTCGCTTGCTGGCCGGGTCTGCACACATGTTTCTTTGTTTTCCTTAATCTAATTTTTATGTTGTTCCCAAACTTCATATTAATTAAGGCAATAGGTGCATGATATTTTCCTCATGTACTTCTGGCCAAAAAGCGATTCCGGTGTCTGGCGTCTGTCTTTTTCAGTCGTGGTTTTTGCGTTCTTGTGGTGATATTTCCATAGAAACTTTCGTCCCTAACCCATATTTCTTTTCAAATACGAAATTTCAATGATTTAGCTTTAAAAATTATTTAATATAATGAAATATATTCTCATAAAAATTTCCATAAGTTTTTCATCCCCGTAGGGGGTCAGTTCCCGTTCTTTTATTTCTAACCGAGAAGTCAAATACAAATTTTCGTAGTTCCCGCTTCAAAATTACCCAAGGAGCATCAAATTTTCAAAAAACTTTTCATTTTGAGCAAGCCTTTATTAAATGATTCCTTTAGTGTAATATCAGCACTCTCTCCAAATTCCTACCCTTAGCGGTCTGTGCTGGTCGGTGAAGTGTCGGTAAATAATTCAGGCTCTATTTCACCTCCGTAAGGGTTAAATTTTGAAAATCAGTGAAACACGTAACTTTTATTTCCAGCCGAAGCGCCAAATTGAAATTTTCATACATTTAGCATTAATAATTCCTTCGAGATAAAATATTTTCATAAAACAGTTAGTCCCCTATTTCACCCTCTTAGGTGTTGAATTTGCAAAAACACTGACATACGTATTTCATTTTATGTCCAACCGAGAAGTCAGATACCAGTTTTTATATATGCAGCTTTAAAAATGCTTTATTAGTTATTTAATAATGATTTACTTTTTTAAATTTTCCCCGCTACTTTACCCCCATAGGGGCAAAATTTCCAAAAATGTTGAAACGCATACTTTATTTCTGGCGTAGAAACCAAATACCAATTTTCGAAGTTCTACCTTCAGATTTGAATTAATCCCCCATCTCACTCCTTAAGAACACTACTTAAATGATGCCTACAGTATAAGGTCAACACTTCCAAATTTCAAGTTTCTGTCCTTAGCTGTTTGGATTGGCAGATGATCAATCAGTCAGTCAATCGGTCAGGACATTTCTTTTTATATACTGAGATAAACTGTCTCACTCTTGCATGTCCAGAGAGTATTCATAGATGGATTTTTAATCAATAATGGGAGTATCAAAGTTGTAACCTCTGTGTAAATCCAGGCTGTTTTTAAAAAAAAGGCCACATCTTCTGACAGGAGGTAACCTACCACGGACAACCGACTACCTGTTGAGATGTTGACCAATATGTTCTCTCATTCATATCTGACTGTTGCTATACTGTACACACAACAGGGAATACCGCATGTAGTTATCACTTACCCTTTTTCGCAGTGAATCACTTCTTTTTCGGATACCCTTGAGTTCATTCGTGTTGTGGCATATGCATTGGTCACACGCTCCTCTAATGTCTGCACATTGTCATGACTAGACAATACACCAATGCCTTCAAATATCGCCATTGTCAGAAATCCAACAGCCAGTGATTCGGGGGCCTTGCTACCAGATGTTCTCGTCCATTCCATCGCTCTTTGAACATTGAGGCGAGATACCGCCGCACGGTCCATAGAAAATTGGCTGGTGCCCCATATTGCATGGACCACAGTCGTCTTTATGTAAGGGTAATGTTCTCCTACACAGCTAGTAGTTCATCGCGCAGAAAAGGGTGATGCACAGCACTTGTTAATCTGTTTGGAAAAATGTGTACTCCCTTGAGTTAGCGATGACTCAGCCCCCTACACTGATACTGAAGCGACCCTGATGCCCCCCCTACCCCCCCCCCCCCCCCCCCTCGCCATGATTGCTTTCGTCCACACGTATGTGTTGTGGAAATTTGCTATGCCATCTCTTGTGAATCCTGCCAACAATACCGAACGCTAGACGCTACGACTGCCCGTATGTTATGACAGGTTGGCTTCCGGACATATAAGAATAGAAAAGTTTCTTGCAGTTTTGACTAGTACCGTCTCCTGAGGGAATATGTGACACTTTTCATGTTTGAAGGCAGGAACGATGCTGTTTCTGTAACCGTCCCTTTCATTGGTCATTTCTTATTTGCGCCATCACTTTGCGACACTGGAAATCCTAATACCGCCGGCGTTTGTTCAGTAGTAGTAGAAAATGAAAATTTTGGATGCCAATAACTTGTAAATCATGACTATATAAAAATAAGAATTATTTCTCTCACTTGCGCGTAATAGTAAAGTATGCACGAATTCTGGATGTGGTAAAAGCGCCCATCAAATTTTAAATTGACTTTCAGAATATAGGGTAAAATCACTTCTGATCTCCAAACACTTAGATGGGATTATGTCAATGTTGACTTCTGTGCCCATGGCATGTTCTTCGAAAGCAGCCGTATTGTAAATTACAACCCCCAATAATAATGAAAACATGTAATATAACTAAGAAAATTTACTGCAGAGTAAAATGGATAACGTCATGCTTCCGATATTCCCAGCTAAATGATACTAAAAAGAAGAAACAAATATCCCTGTTAGTGAAACTATAAGCACGATTGCATACACTGACACCTCTTCAAACAAGATTTACAACTATAGCTGTCTGAAGGTTTCTGCAAAACATCGTCGTATTTATGTTCTTGCCTGGCTACAACATGGCGGACATTAGAACACAAAAGATAATACTCATTGATTATGCGCTCACATGAACCTATTTCATCGGGTTTTTCAGATTTCTGGGGAACAAAATGATGTTTCCAATCTTGAGCAAAAACCACTGATAGATTCAGTGTATCACTTCCATACCCTGGTTTAATCGAGATATTGTCACTCCGTTCAGAAAACGGATTCTGCCTTATTTAATTAATGCTGTAGATTTCGGTTTCCTGCAAAACAAAGTCATAGCATATAGAGGTCGATGAATCTGGCAGTTCGAAAAAATCCATTATCGTAAAAACACAGACGTCATTTGAACTATGTTGACACCGTTTGGTCAGCCATGCCGTTAAATTACGAATCAACTAATCAGGTGCTCACTGAATATAAGCTAATATTAAAATGAGCATGGGCATGTGTTTCTCAATTTAAGTGAAATACATTCTATGTTTTTGATACCTGAAGCGATCGTTATCTGCAAGAAATAAAGATTCCCATCGTGCGACAATTTGTGCATTACAAGTCGACTTCTTCAGGAGGACCATACGCTCTTTTGGCTAATATGACAACAGGATACCTGTACAGGATGAGATTTAAATAAGTTGAGGAGTAGTGTTATTAATGCTTGTCAGTTTCCTGTTGTATGTACATAACAAAAATATAAAGCACACTAAGTATTAGTGGAACACTAAATTTTCTGTTACCATTTTGAGTAAAGGAACCACAAACAAGAATGTAAAATCCTCAAAGAAAGGAATTATATGAGTTATATAGGTGTCTTATAACGAAGTATTGTAATTTTTCACCGATATGATAAAAAATGGCTCTGAACACTATGGGACTTAACATCTGAGGTCATCAGGCCCCTAGAATTTAGAACTACTTAAACCTAACTAACCTAAGGACATCACACACATCCATGCCCGAAGCAGGATTCGAACCTGCGACCACAGTGGTGCCGATATGATAGATCTACGCTTCAGAGACTATTACAACCAATATAGTCAGGGTTAGAACGGGATAGAATAGTTAAACTTTAATAATCTTTCTAACTAACTACAACATGGTGGACGATGCTAGTGGGTATGTGTCTTCTACGCTACAAGACGAGAGATCTTCTTTGCAGAAGCGAGATGACTGATAACGTTTACACTGTACTAGCTCTTTACCTGCAGCTTCGTCCACGTACACTAATATGTCACATAAATTGTAAACATTCCCTTCTCTTTAGCCTCTCCATACATCTCCTCCTCCCGCCATTCTCTCTCCACCTTCTCCTCCCCTTGTCAGTCTCTTCCTGCACCATATCGTAGTTCAGCTCCTAACTGCCCTCTCTCTGACCACTATCTCTTCCCTCCTCACTCTATCTATACTCTCCCCCACCTCCATCCATCTTGTCCTCGTCGCCTCTCTGTCCTCCCTCTCTCTGTTCATCTCTTCCTCCCCACTCTCTCTTTCCATCACCCATGTTACTCCATTATTTGTATGAGTATAATGTGAACGCTGCTAAACCCGACAAACTGCAGGGTCGGATTACTTACTGGAAATGGAGGAAAAAAGGTACTACGAATACGTGTTTCGATGGATGGTGTGCGTGCAACGTCTACAAATCGTCACAGAACACAGTACAGAGTTGCGTCGCATCCACGTCCCAACGCACAACAGATGTTCAAAGTGGCCTCCATGGAATGCAATGGACGCTTTCACATGTCGCATCACGGACTGCCGCACTTTTTCACACGTTCCAGCCTCTCTCAGTAGCGTCACTGGCGTCGTAAACACGCTGCTTCAGGGTCTGCACATCAGGAACTGATGTATCATACACATCGCTTTTCAGATGCCCCAGAGGTAAAAATCGAGGGGGTTTAAGTCCAGTGATCTAGCAAGCCATGGTACAGGGCTTCCGCATCCTACCCATCGAACAGGAAAAACACTGTTGGAGCGTTGGCGAACTGTAATGGGGGAGTGGGGTAGTGCTGTTAATGCTGAAAGCAGATAACATGTCGTATTGGCAAAAGCACATTCTCAAGCAGCGAAGGAAGGGTACTCCGTAGGAAGTCCAGGTACTTTCCTCCGTCGAGGCGTTGTGGAATAACAATTGGTCCAAGTATGTGGTCGCCAAGGATCCGCGCCTACACTCTGAAGCTGAATCGATGTTGATGAGACGCCTCAAACATTCCAGAGGAGGGTCTGTAGTCCACAGATGACGATTATGCAGACCGATAATGCCAGTCCTGGAAAAGGTTCCTTCTTCGGTAAAGGGGACTGATGAAACCATCATACAGAGTGATGATGCGAGTTCTGGTAAAGGGAGCTTCGTTGGTAATGAGGGCTAATGACAGAAATCTCATACTGTGATGGTCCTGTGCAAAAGCCATCAACAAAATCATTCTTGTAGATGGATATCCGCTGCTTATAATCCTTGCACTCGTTTCAGGTGATCCGAATAGTAGCGGTTGTTATGTAGGAAACACATAATCGTACTTCAAGCTTACAACTTGTCGGCGGGCCACTTGCCTGGAGCTTGTACTAGGGTGTGTCTGAATATTCTGTAGAACCTGATAGTCCAAGTCTGGCGTACATACGGTCCGCCGCCTCCCTCCACGTTCGTCTGTCTGAAAGGACTCCTGATCACAAAAACCCCCGGAATTGCATGAAATGTTGTGTGATGTGGTTGGTGTCTGTGAGGGTACTTGTCCAGGCCGCCTCTCGACCATGCACTGCTTGGCCCTGAACAGACGTAATCTCTGCTTGTTCCCGAATACCGTGCTATTCTGCTGCTTACAGTATATTGCAGCTGTCACATAGCCTGCTACACACAAGAAAAACACGGGACATGGTCGGAGGAACTTTCATTCATCAGCGTCATCTACTGTGGCAACGAAGCATTTCTGGACACATTTTCAAAGGACCTTTTTTCCTCCATTTTCAGCCGGGATTCAGTCCCTACGGTTCGTCCGTTTTTTAAATTTTCCCGTTATATATACATCTACATCTGTATCTACATTTATACTCCGCAAGCCACCCAACGGTGTGTGGCGGAGGGCACTTTACGTGCCACTGTCATTGCCTCCCTTTCCTGTTCCATTCGCGTATGGTTCGCGGGAAGAACGACTGCCGGAAAGTTTCCGTGCGCGCTCGAATCTCTCAAATTTTACATTCGTGATCTCCTCGGGAGGTATAAGTAGGGGGAAGCAATATATTCGATACCTCATCCAGAAACACACCCTCTCGAAACCTAGACAGCAAGCTACATCGCAATGCAGAGCGCCTCTTTTGAAGAGTCTGACACTTGAGTTTCCTAAACACCTCCGCAACGCTATCACGCTTACCATGTAACCCTGTGACGAAACTCGCCGCTCTTCTTTGGATCTTCTCTATCTCTCTATCTCTATATACAAGAAACAGTAAATGACTCACATTACTATCCAGCTAAACATTAATTTAATTGACACCAGCACAATGTGTATGTAATACACAGGCCGCGCAGGGCAGCCGCGTGGTCTGGGGCGCTTTGCCAAGGTTCCCATGGCTCCCCCCGTCGAAGGTTAGAGTCCTCCCTCAGGCATTGATGTGTGTGTGTTGTCCTTAGCAAAAATTAGTTTAAGTTAGATTAACTAGTGTGTAAGCCTAGAGACCGATGACCACAGCAGTTTGGTCCCATAGGAATTTACCACAAATTTCCAATTTTTAATGCCAGGGAATCCTTTACTCCCCGATAATTATATTTATTTGTACACTGAAGCGAAGAAGAAACTGGTATAGGCAAGCGTATTCAAATACGGAGGTACGTAAAGAGGCAGAATACAGCGCCGCGGTCGGCAACGCCTGTATAAGTCAACAAGTGTCATTTCATTATCGTACCGTGAATATCAGGAATCCGGTAAAACATCATATCACGGACATCGCTGCGGTCCGAAAAAGATCCTGTAAGAACGGGACCAACGACGACTGAAGAGAATCGTTCTACGTCACAGAAGTGCAAACTTTGCGCAAATTGCTACAGATTTCAATGCTTGGCCATCAAGTGTCAATGTGTGAACCGTCCAACGAAACATCATTGATATGGGATTTGGGAACCGAGGCCCCTCTCGTGTACCATTGTTGGCTGCACGACACAACGATTTACACCTCGCTGGGCCCGACAGGACCGACATTGGACTGTTTGATGACTGGAAAAACGTTGCCTGGTCGGACGAACCTCGTTTCAACTTGTATCGAGCGGATGGTCATGTATGGGTATGGAGACAACCTCATGTATCCACGGACATTGCATGTCAGCAGGGGACTGTTCAAGCTGGTGGAGGCTCTGTAATGTTGTGGGGCGTGTGCAGTTCCCCAGTGATACGACTGACAGGTGACGTACTACATAAGCATCCTGTCTGATTACCTGCATCCATTCTGGCGAACTTCGGCAGTTATAGCAGTACACTGCGGGACCCCACACGTCCGGAATTGCTACAGAGTGGATCCAGAAACACTCTTTTTACTTTAAACACTTCCGCTGGCCACCAAACTCACCCGACATGAACATAACTGAGCATATCTGGGATGCCTTGCAACGTGCTGTTCACAGGAGATTTCCACCCCTTCGTACTCTTACGGATTTATGGTGTCA
This sequence comes from Schistocerca americana, assembly GCF_021461395.2. Lineage (NCBI taxonomy): Eukaryota > Metazoa > Arthropoda > Insecta > Orthoptera > Acrididae > Schistocerca > Schistocerca americana. Next base: position 431,803,890 of record NC_060119.1, on the reverse strand, counting down.
GTTCCCTCCAGCAATGTTTCACACAGTAGTCGAGTCCGTGCCACCGGCCGTTGTGGCCGACCGGTTGTAGGCGCTTCAATCTGGAACCGCGCTGTTGCTACGGTCGCAGATTCGAATCGTGCCTCGGGCATGGATGTGTGTGATGTCCTTAGCGTAGTTAGGTTTAAGTAGTTCTAAGTCTAGGGGACTGACGACCACAGATGTTAAGTCCCATAGTGCTCAGAGCCATTTGAACCATTTTTGAGTCCGTGCCACGACGTGTTGCGGCTCGTCAGTGCCCTGTACGATATAAGGCCGGTGTACCAGTTTGTTTGGCTCTTCAGTGTAATTCTTAGTGGCCTAGCTGCACTGGTAACAGCTTCCGGAAGAACGGTGTGCAGATCAGATGCCCCTTAGTATCCGCATCCAGTGACGTCTAAGGGCTGAGGTTGACGGTTGACACGACGCCCGGCCGCTGCATCAAGGTCTGTTCGGACGGTGTTTGTTTGTTTGCTTTTTGCAAAGATATACCAGTAATTTGCTGTTGTAATACTACAATAATAAAATAATCTAGAGTTCATAGGCAATTTAGCTCTCTTCTCCCATTTCAGGATGTGATGGTCATCGCATTACGCGTGAAAATGGCTTAATCATGATACAATGTCAATGGAATGAAATGGCGTTGATTAACTAGGCGCTGAAAATAATTTCTTTTCAGTCGCTATATCTCTGGCATGTTATTCTGCTCTGATGATAAAATGAATACAAGTAATGATCGAATGTTTGCCATTATTTTTTGTGTGCAAGGGAAATGCTTGTTGCAGTAATTTCAATAATCACTGAGGAGTGGATCTGCTTCCCGAAGAACCAATCGCTTCATCCACATTTTATTAAGGAGTAGTTGTTCTACAATTGTGAATACTGGATTGTTATACACTGGCATCACAAAATTTGGTCAAACACTAGTAGACGTTGTAGAATTTTGTACCACACTGGACTCGCATTCGGGAGGACTGCGGTTCAAATTGATTTCAAATTAATTTAGGTGTTTCGTGATTTCCGTAAATCGCTTCCGACAAATGCTGGGATGGTTCCTTTGAAGGTGCTCGGCCGATTTCTTTCCCTGTCCTTCCCTGGTCTGATGTGACCGATGATCTCGCTGTTTGGTCCACTCCCCAAAAATCGACCAACCAACCAGAAGTTTGATAAGGAATTAGCTTACCTCATTCGTCACAAGCACGAGGAGCATGTCCGTTACAAATCCGTGAGGAAATACCGTGTCACGTGTTTCTCTTATTAAAGACAATCCTCTCTGTATTGAAGTCACGTTTGGTGAACAAAAGTAAAAACAGTCCGTTTTATTAATTATAGCCATTGTGAACGAAGACCTGCAACTGCGATTTAAATAAAACCGAACATCCAATTTTATGCTATGTACTACAATTTGGTTTTTACACAGAAGAGCAAAAGTAGCTAAACATAATTGTCTGATAAGGTCAGTAATATGTTTCTTCCAGTTCAATGTTTCGTCAAATTGTACAGTATGCTACTTTAGTTATTGATATGACTCAGTTTGTTGTACAGATATGAATAAAGTGTGTTTCTTATTTTAATTAAGGGAGAGTCCATTTTCTGAGAATCACTTAATAGTTCTTCGTGAAACGTTATTTACCATCTCTTTTGTTGCTTTCCCCATAATGAGATTTCTTTTAACACTAGTATCGTCTGCAAGAAATACCACTTTTGCTTCTTGAATGTTAAGTGCAAGGTCATTCACATATGCAGTACAAGGAATAGGAGTGGACGCAAAATTGCATTCTGTGGCGATCCTTTCATCATTTCTTCTCATTCACTATAATTTTCAACCGTTGTAACACTGAAATATTCAGCACAACTTTTTACTTTGTTTGACAAGAGGTGGTGGAATATAACTGAGCCGTGTGTGGCTCGTGTTCCCGCCATCATGTATTTTACACCCTGGTTTTAACGTACTTCCACCTCACTACGTTAATTTAAATTACTGGTGTCACTGTACTGCTGCTTTGCCTGACCGTGAGCGCCAGTAGTATCTTTGCTCGATTGCTATTACTTCCTGGTCGTTGTCCGTCGTAGGGAGTTCGGGTTGCGAGTTCGGTTCTGACAGTCACTTGTAACGTGTCTGGAGGGCAGCCGGGACCTGCCAGTCGGGGAGTTGCAATGCGGCACTAGAGCAGTGGGGTTGGAGCAGTGAGGTGTGATCGACACGGCTCGCGCGTTTTGGCTAGCCGATCGTTCATTAGTCGGCTCTGTGTGTGTGTGTGTGTGTGTGTGTGTGTGTGTGTGTGTGTGTGTGTGTGTGTGTGGATCGACTCCCGATTTGTCTTCGTGCGTTCTTAGTTATTGTTGGGTATCGTTCACGTCTTTGTGGGAGTGTTTGTCAGGTTGTGTGTGTAGTTGGCGTTATTTCCACTGACAACTATTTCAGATGTTGTCGGCATTCTGCGGCGAATCGGTCGGTTGCTGCGGACCAGGGAAGTTATCTCCGCGTGGTGCAGTCGGCTGTTTTCCTGTGAACAACATAGAGTGTTTCTACTGCTGAAATTTAGCCTCCATGCGGTGCAATTAACTATATTGGTTGACTACAGTTTGAGTGCACCAACGGAATTTTCTGCCTTGTGACCGTTAGTGTTCCAGTTACCTGCCCTGGCCACTAACGTAATTTCAAGCGTCCTTTCCTCGACTGTTGTCGCTGTCCAACATGGTGTGTAATTTTGACAGCTAATACATACTCCATTGTGAATTATCACGTTTGCAATCTTTTATTGTTTGAGATCTCATGTACTGATTGATGGAAAGCAAGTCGTTGTCTCGGTCTGTCCGTGGCTGTCCCCTGGTTGGGTTCCGACGGAACAAGTGTGGTTGGGCTCACCACCTGTGTTGCCGAAGTGAACGAGGGCAGACCGACCTCCCTGGAGTCTTACGAGTACCGCCGGTGTTTAATTATGTTTTCAGCTGCTTAAAATTTAAGGCTTGTGGTTATTTTCCTTTGTTCTTAAAAACTTTGCAAATTGATTCTTAAATTTATCTTTCGAGCTTAAACATTGCTGCCTTCTGCCTTTAAAATACTAAGGTAATATATTTTAAGATTTTGGAACTTAACTGTGGCCTTCAGACATTGGTATTGAACCTTCCATGTTGTTGTACTAACTGCTTTCCCTTGAGACTTTACACTTAGCCGTGATACATTTTTTTTGTTTATTTTATTTGCCTCTTTAATTGCGTTTTTATCGTGTTGATGTTTAAGATTTTTTGTTTTTAAACATTGTGGCTTTCTGCCTTTAAAAGTCTATGGTAATATATTCTAAAATTTTGAAATTTAATTGTGACATTCAGCCATTTGTATTGCACCTTGCATATGTTTGTTCTTTCTACTCTGCAGTGATATTTTTTAAACTTGTCTTATTGCTATCTTAATTGGATTTTTATCTTATTGATTTGTTAAGATTTCTTGTTGGAGACCTTCAGCCGTGAAAGAGTTGCATTCGGTAAAGATCCGGCATGTGCCGCTTTGGTTGTAAAAGTGTTATTAAATTAAAATAAATTACAATTAGAAAATGCCACTGACTCCAACCTATTTGGCCCTTTCCATAATCTTAATTATCTGTTCTGTCCAGCGGGTTTAGCGGGCGTATCAATAATCAATATGAATACTGCTACATAGCTGATACCGGTGTTAAGAGAAATATTGAAGAAACCTTACGAAATAGATTCGCACATCATGTTGTAATTTAGGAAGTTATAACTAGTATGCACTGTCTGAGGATCTAAGAAAATCCATTTGATTTGCTTAAGTGATTCTCGCCGCAGTACTCGTAGAACGGACAACTATAATTTTTGGATAGCTATGGGTATTTTTCTTTTTATTTTGTTTTTAATTTCACCTATAACTATAGTATAACATTAGTATACTTTGTGTAGATCTTTTCGTCATAAAGAAATCAATCACGTATAACTAATCGCAACATTCCGTCGTAGGAGCAGTTTGCGAACCAGAGGTGTGAACTGAGGTGGAGTTTACTTCAGTTCATCTTCAGTTCAGTTTATACCCTGGAATTTGAAGGAAGACACGTGGGATGGTGCATGGCCAGATGACAGAATGGGGGTGTAACAAAATTTTTAAATCCCATTGCTTATTTACTCCGTTCTCTCAGACTCTTTCATTTCAATATAACAGCACTTTCAGAGCTTGCAAGTAATAATTACTGTTATATTTCTGGATTGTGCAAGCACATTATGCTGAAAGTTATAGCTTGCTTTACTGCACTGTTTCACTGACATTGGTTTTATTCGTATAACGACATACGTTGCAGGCTCACTGCACGCTGTACCATAAAGTGCAGTGAACTGAAGCTAAAAATCATGTACTACCAACGCCAACTTAAAAAAAAAACCATTTTCATGGTGGATTCGCAACATGTTTTCCACGTCGCTGATAGCTTTAAAAATACATCAAATCTAACGCAACCTCAGCACAACACTTCTATGCCCTGGTCTATTGTAGAGAGTAGCATGTCTAAAAATATTCACAATTTTAAATGTTGACTTCTTAAAACTGAAACTAGTATTGATCTAGAAACTAAGTAGCATGAGTATTTACCATGTTCCATTATCTTAAATGTATGTTATTAGCTGGTTATTTACTTGATACTAAGATAACAAGACACAATTGTATATTATTTTCTTTTATTTAATACTTAGACATGACTTGTCTTGCCAAACCGTACGATACAAATGAACAAACATATGTTGTGCTCCTTTTCATCTCGCAGAGAAAAGCTAAAATCACCGAAAAAACTAATCAGTGTAACCCTAAGGGCACATCTTAATGATAAGGAATTATTATTTGTCTTTATGCGGTTTCAATGTTTGACTGTATTACAGTTTATCTCCACTGTCCTGTTAAAACTAAAGAATGGGCTTAGAAGTGATATTAGGAGATTCTGTGCTTTTCGAAGCTTGTTACCTAATCGATTTGGTAAGATGCAATATTTCACTATTTCCCAAGGTATTTGATATATACGATTTCATCATCTCCTCTCAAACCACTGCATCGGTTACAGCTAAATGTGGTACAAGTATCATTTTCTGTCTGAAAAAAGCACTTTAGGGTTAGAGATGGGGTCTAAAAAGAAGCGCAAATACCTAGATTTGCGAGGAACTTTAGGCGCAATTTCAAACATTTGAGAAACTTTTTCTCGCCACCAACCCCCACTCACCCCCCCCCCCCCCCCAACAAACACGTAAAATAAAGAAAAGAAAGGAAAACATTTATTGCTTTCTGTATTCTCGCAGTGCTTGCAACGAAACTGCTGCATCTGGCATGACTGTTTCATTCCTTACTTATATACTGGTAACTACTCACAACACACTTTGCAGTGTCCACATACTATAAATCACTGAATGTAGGGCTACCTGCAAAATTAGATCATTGTACGACACTTAGTTCAGAACATATCAAGTTTGACATTGAGAGTACTTAGTAACTTCCATCATACTTTAAAGGTAATTTCAAACCTTCTGTAAACTATTTCTCGCTTACACACTTAAAATTCAATATCTAGCAAATTAGCTCTTTTGTAAAGTAATACTTCTGGAAGTATAAAAGACAGTTAGTCTCTTCTTTAGTGCAGTTCAGAGCTTTAACCAGTTCAAGAGAGTGAGCACTGCAGTGAGCTCATAATTTTGTCAACGTGTTTTGGGACCTAAGATCTAGCCACACATATGACCATCAAGATAAATTTAACATCCTATATGGTGTCGTTTGGTGTAAAAGACCAGACTATCGAACATGTATGTGTGCATTCTGTGTCACATACGCATATGTCCAACATCTCATAAGCCTGTAGGACATATTACTTACTTTCTTCACCCAGCCTCCCATTTGAGTAGGGATGGAGGTGATATCTGTGTGATGGGCAAAGAAGTGGTGAGGAGGAGATGGACAGAATGAAGGGTATGAGGAGATGGATATACAGAGACGGGGAAGGAGGAAAGGACAGACCATGCGGGAGGAGATAGACAGAAGCGGGATGGATAGAGGGAAGAGGAGGAGCAGGTGGACAGAGATAGGAGGAGGAGACAGTGGATAGGAGGGAGAAGAGGAAATGGATAGAAGGAGGGAGAAGAGGAAATGGACAGAGGGAGGGGAGAAGGAGATGGACAGAGAGGGGATGAGCAAATGGCCAGAGAGAAGGTGCAGGAGAAGATGGGCGAAGAGTGTAGGGAGGAGATTTTGGGCTGACAGAAGTTGAGGATAAAAAAATACGTGTAAAACGCCGTGTTTCTCGCGTAATATGTGTGTATATACATATATTCCTCCCTTTACTTTGTCACTGAATTCTTTGTTTTGAACAGTTTGTCAAAAGTAGTCAACGTATGTTGATGTTTGTTACGGGGGATTGTGCTCTTTAATTTTAGACTGATTGTGAATGAGGAGATGAAATTAAGCGTGACTGCCCTTATTTTGATTCAACAGAAGTACGTCGTGTAATTGTAACTACAGAGTAAAACATCGAGGAAGTACGGCAGGACGTATGGCTGTTGTGGATTAAAGCTGTATGAAGTAATTATCTTAGGTATAACACAGGAATGAATGTTTTGATTAGGGCCATCAGCGACCTTGTCAAGTAACTAAGGGCCATTTTTGGAAGCCTTTTTTGCAGCTGAAAACCATAGCATCCATTCTCTGACCACAAGTCTTCTCTCTTCTGTCCAGCCGCTGCTCTCGCTTCTGCTCACGTGGAAGCTCACTGAAGTTACTTTTCAGTGATATGTACTATGAAAGTCTGGAACTGTAATCCTGATTCGGTCCAAAGCTCTAGAGGTCTTTCCTTATTTCGCTGAACCTTTTTTCGGAAACTTTGGATCTGTTGTTCAGTACATAAGCAATCTGTTTCAATAGTTGGGCTGCATCCAACCGGAACACATGCCCGTAGAAAATTAGCCGTCGTTTCTTATTGACTTCTTTAGACTTTCATTAGCAAGTGCAACTGTTCTCTACCTCGCAGTCCATGATATCCATCTCCCATTGTAGAATCCATTGTTTTCCAAGGGCTCTGTAGCTCAAGTTTCTCGGCTTTTTCCAGTTCAGACTTTGCGGTCGTTCTTAAGCAGAGACTTGCTTATAAACATTCTACAGTATTTCGCTCACTATGTGCGAGTTTAGCTTTCCTTAGCATAGAACACGCGTGCTAAGAAAAGCAGCAGTCATCTTCTCTCTCTCTCTCTCTCTCTCTCTCTCTCTCTCTCTCTTCTCTCCACAGGAATTAGTATCACAATCTTTATGTAAATAAAAGACTAAGAGGAAGATATGTGCGTTATCAGAGATGCACTTGTTGATTGTCGAAGAATAGTAAATATGAACACGAGAATGTGTACCGTTCCTAAAAATTTTATAATTGATCTTTTGCGTCAGTTTTTTGCACTGATTGAGCCGTTATCCCATCACTTCACAAAGAAACGGAGCAACAATCAAGGAAGTTGGTGCAAGCACATGACCGTGTGTCAGAAAATGATTTATCTTATTGATGAGAACAGTGACTGGTGACCATTACACTACTCTTGGGCAGAAACTGGATAAAAGAAATTCGGGTGGTAAGACTGCAACAGCAAAAGACAACCGTCATTGTTCAGCTAGACAGTGAATGCTACTTTTGCAGTGCGAACATATTTGGTTTTTTTTTCTTTTATGTATCTGATCGGCCACGAAATTAAAACGATTGTGAAAACCCCTTGACACTTTTCGCAGATGTGTTGCGCATTGTCTCTAATATACCAATGTATTGCGTCGCGTCACATTTGGCAGCTCTGAGCGCACAGTGAGCACGTGAAGATGCCTAGAAAATAGTGTTTCCTGACAAGTGTAACGTCGAGTTGAGGATTTTCGCTTGATTTCATGCATCCCGTCTACGTAACTGTACTGAGTTGCTTTCTTCGTGACAATTCTCGGCCGCCTATTGCAGGGGCAACGAAGACTTTCTTGCAGCACGGGATATATTTGATCACCCAGAATACGGTCTGTAATTGGCTCCCTCTGATTTCACCGTCTTCGTTAGCATGAACTGCTGGCTCTGAGGGCAGCGTTTTGGCACAGACAAGAAGCTGCGGACCAGCGTGGGGGATTTGTGGAAATCACAGTCGGCTGCCTTCTATGGCAAGTAGAGTTGCACTGTACCAAAATGCTGCAGTAAATGGTAATATCACTGGTAGTACTGATAGGGTAAGAAACATAAATGAATGTGTAAGAGAGGAACCGGTAGCCTACAACTTTTCCTTATTTCACATCATCGAGTGTTAGTCCCCTGCATATTTTATATCACTACAGAATACAAAATATAAATTGCCTTTTATAAGAAATAACAATTAGTTAATGACGTAACTTATACGCCTTTATGCAATGGGAGCAAATAGTTGTAATGCAAGCTCGTATAGTCTACGTGCGCAAAATTTATATATATATATATAATCATCATTTATGATTATGCCTTTCAGTGTTCACTATGGAGCATAGTCCCCATTACAAAATTCCTACATGATCCCCTATTCAGTGCTAACATTGGTGCCTCTTCTGATGTTAAGCCTATTACTTCAAAATCATTCTTAACCGAATCCAGGTACCTTCTCCTGGTTTGCCCCGACTCCTCCTACCCTCTACTGCTGAACCCATGACCCCTCTTGGGTAACCTTGCTTCTCCCACGCGCGTAACATGACCCCACCATCTAAGCCTGTTCACCCTGACTGCTACATCTATAGAGTTCATTCCCAGTTTTTCTTTGATTTCCTCGTTGTGGACACCCTCCTGCCATTGTTCCCATCTACTAGTACCTGCAATCATCCTAGCTACTTTCATAATCCGTAACCTCAACCTTATCGATAAGGTAACCTGAATCCACCCAACTTTCGCTCCCATACAACAAAGTTGGTCGAAAGATTGAGCGGAGCACAGATAACTTAATCTTGGTACTGACTTCCTTCTTGCAGAAGAGAGTAGATCGTAGCTGAGCACTCACTGCATTAGCTTTGCTACACCTCGCTTCCAGTTCTTTCACCAGGTTGCCATCCTGTGAGAATTTGCATCCTAAGTACTTGAAACCGTCCACCTGTTCTAACTTTGCTCCTCCTATTTGGCACTCAATCAGTTTATATCTCTTTCCCACTGACATTACTTTCATTTTGGAGATGCTAATCTTCATACCATAGTCCTTACATTTCTGATCTAGCTCTGAAATATTACTTTGCAAACTTTCAATCGAATCTGCCATCACAACTAAGTCATCCGCATATGAAGACTGCTTATTTTGTGTTCACATATCTTAATCTCACCCAGCCAGTCTATTGTTTTCAACATATGATCCATAAATAATATGAACGACAGTGGAGACAGGTTGCAGCCTTGTCTTACCCCTGAAACTACTCTGAACCATGAACTCAATTTACCGTCAACTCTAACTGCTGCCTGACTATCCATGTAAAGACCTTTAATTGCTTGCAAAAGTTTGCCTCCTATTCCATGATCTCGTAGAACAGACAATAACTTCCTCCTAGGAACCCGGTCATACGCCTTTTCTAGATCTATAAAGCATAGATACAATTCCCTGTTCCACTCGTAGCACTTCTCCATGATTTGCCGTAAGCTAAAGATCTGGTCCTGACAACCTCTAAGAGGCCTAAACCCACACTGATTTTCATCCAATTGGTCCTCAAACAATACTCGCACTTTCCTTTCAACAATACCTGAGAAGATTTTACCCGCAACGCTGATTAAAGAGATACCTCTGTAGTTGTTACAATCTTTTCTGTTTCCATGTTTAAAGATTGATGTGATTACTGCTTTTGTCCAGTCTGAAGGAACCTGTCCCGACTCCCACGCCATTTCAATTATCCTGTGTAGCCATTTAAGACCTGACATCCACTGTATTTGATGAGCTCCGACTTAATTTCATCCACCCCAGCTGCTTTATTGCATTGCAATCTATTGACCATTTTCTCCACTTCCTCAAATGTGATCCTATTTCCATCATCATTCCTATCCCATTGTACATCGAAATCTGAAACATTACTGATCGTATTTTCACCTACATTGAGCAACTCTTCAAAATATTCCCTCCATCTGCCCAAGGAATCCACAGGATTCACAAGCAGTTTTCCTGACCTGTCCAAAATACTTGTCATTTCCTTCTTACCTCCCTTTCGAAGTCTGCTAATTACACTCTAGAATGGTTTTCCAGCAGCTTGACCCAAAGTCTCCAACCTGTTTCCAAAGTCTTCCAAGATTTCTTCTTGGATGCTACAATTATCTGTTTGGCTTTGTTTCTTTCTTCAACATAATTTTCTCTGTCTAACTGGGTTCTAGTATGTAGCCATTTTGATACGCCTTCTTTTTCCTTTTACAGGGTGACTTGACTGTGTCATTCCACCAAGCTGTTTGCTCCATCCTACCTTTACATACTACTGTTCCAAGACATTCTTCAGCCACTTCTAGTACTGTGCCCCTGTACCTTGTCCATTCCTTTTCCAATGACTGTAATTGACTACATTCAACTACACGTGTGTCCCTCACAGCCTTCGTGAATTCCTGATCTGTTATTATATAGTCGATGACAGATCTGGTTCCCCTGCCTTCCCAAGTATACCGGTGAATGTTCTTATGTTTAAAAAAGGAGTTTGTGATTACTAATCCCATACTGGCACAGAAATCCAAGAGTTGTTTCCCGTTCCTGTTAGCCTCCATATCCTCTCTAAATTTACCAATAACCTTTTCATACCCTTCTGTTCGATTTCCAATCCTGGCATTAAAATCACTCATGAGCAGAACACTGTCCTTGTCCTTTACTCGAACAACTACATCACTGAGTGTTTCATAAAAACTATCAATCTTATCTTGATCTGTCCCTTCACAATGCGAATATACTGACACGATCCTAATTTTCTTGCCAGACACTGTCAAATCTATCCACATCAGGCGTTCATTTACATACCGTATTGCAACTACACTGGGTTCCATTTCTTTCCTGATGTAAAGCCCTACACCCCATTGTGCTATTCCTGATTTGACTCCTGACAGGTAGACCTTGTATTCTCCCACTTCCCCTTCTTTCTCACCGCTTACCCGAATGTCACTAACAGCTAAAACATCCAGCCCCATCTTACTTGCAGCCTCTGCCAGCTCTACCTTATTCCCAGAGTAGCGCCCATTGATATTAATAGTTCCCCATCTCATTACCATTTGTTTGCCAAGTCGTATCTTAGGAGTCCCTGGTTTGTCAGTTAGAGGTGGGACTCCGTCACCTCCAAATGTCTGAGGCATTTTGCTCTGATTGTTGCCAGCATCATATTTAAAGTACCAGGGAAGCAGGTTGCTAGCCTTACTTGCCCCGAGTCCCATTGAGTTTTACCCCTAACGGTTGAGGGACTAACCGGTGGATTTGGTAGTCTTTGCCGTATGAGCACAAAGGTGACCACGACTCAGAATATGTCCGAGATGCCCAGCCTTATTCCAAAGTAACTGGTATCCCGACTGTCGAGACCACTTGCTTGGCCACTCATACGTTGCCCGTGGTTCATGAACTAGGACATGACTACAGGAACCCATACCATGAACCATATTTATATATATATCTGTTGTTCATGAATAACAGAAATATTTTTATATAAGTTCGACGAAGTATTGAAGATTGAAGCCATGTTTCGTATATTTTTGTTTTGTATTTCTTTATTTTACCTTTTTGTTGAGAAATTGTGTTTTCTAGCAGTATTGTGTTAAATCTACATCCTTTTCTTTATTTTTTGCTACAACAACCTTCTGTTTCACCTCAAAAATCAACAATTTTCGAGCAAAACCTCAATTAAACACTGACAACCCGGCGGGGTCAGGGATTTTCTCTGCCTCGTGATGGCTGGGTGTTGTGCGCTGTCCTTAGGTTAGTTAGGTTTAAGTAGTTCTAAGTTCTAGGGGACTGATGACCATCGATGTTAAGTCGCATAGTGCTCAGAGCCATTTTGAAACACTGACAAGTTCAGTTTCGCTGTAAATAATGTTTATTTTCAAGTAACGGGCAGTAGGATAACCACAAATAAAACTAATTACTTTGAGATCTGCGTGTGCAGAGAGAGACTGAGAACAAATTACTCTGTGAGTAGAAACTGTGTGAAGCAGTGCGATGTTTACAAAGGCTGCGCCGCCTGCTCTGCGGAGCGGAGTTTAGAGCGAAGATCGCCCGGACGCTGTGCGACGCCCGCCGTCGGCGGCACTTAGCTGCGAGCAGCCTCCCCCACTCGGCCGCGCCTGCTCTGACGTCACACAGCAAGTGCCCTCCGAGCTGCAGCAGCCTCCCTCCACAGTTCTACTAGCCCCATTCTTTCCGCTGAAGACTGCAGCAGCAATGGGTGATAAGTCAGATTGCACTAACTGTGCTTTATTTTCTATAGCCTGAGTGTTACGACAGTTAAATCTAGAGTTGTTAAACTACCTTAGGCTACCATAATTCTTCTAGTAGCTATGGTCATTTGAAGTTGTAGCCACGTTACTTGTACGTTAGGCGAGTTGCGTACCTATCGGGCGTTACCTCATAACGAGTGTTGTCTTTACAAATGAAATCAGTGTCTTACGAGATTCCCTTAAAGAACGGAAGTAGTAGGCCGTCTAGGAACTGAATCGGGATGTGTGGAGGGGCCTGTAACACAGGGAACATATTTATCTCGCCTGTATGTATAATTTAGGTTTTACTTGAAAACTGTTGATTAGTAACGTGAAACAGAGATATGTTGTAGCAAAAATGAGAGAAAACAGTATAGATTCATAAAATGGCGCTAGGAAAAGTAATTTCCTCAGCAAAAAGGTAAAATAAAAAAAAGCAAAACCAAAGTATATCAAACATATCTCGATACTTTTTTCGAAATTAAATCATATTTCGGTTATTCATAAACAACTACGCATTTATCAACAGTAACAGGAAACTTTTGCTTTTTATCATGATTAAGAACGTCCTGTTGCGTACAAAATAACGAGAATAATTCTATATATTCCTGATGTTTGTGCATGTGAATCGCACAGGCATCAAAAGTAATTACTTCGACAACACAAAAGCGCAGAATTGAGGCAATCAACAATTTTTATCGCTTATAAACTTAATGTAAACATACACAATTTCCTAACACTGAATGATGAACGATTATATTTATATGCAAAACAAACAAACGAAAACAATGAGTAGTTATCGGCTACCTGTTTCTCTCATACATGTTCATTTATGTTTCTTTTATGTTGTGTACCGAAACAACCTAACTGTAGTTGAGGGAGAGCGCAGTTCTAATTAAATCTTAACTGAAATATGTCGGACATAAATGACTTTATCACCGTTTTAGGGCTCATTTGAAGATTTTTATCTCTTATCTTTAGGTGTGCTTTGTCTGAATGTCGCTACAAACATCTGGATTTGTGTCCATGTAGATGATGTTAATGCGAGGTTACAGCAGGAGGCATTCACATTATGAAAAGGTACGCACTCGCACACTTATTAATTAGTATGTCAAAACTCCCCCTCATTTGCGAAATGTTACTGGTCTTTACCCAGTTTTCAGCTCGACTAATGTAGCCTTCTTCAGAAGCATAAAATAAACTAATACATGCCAGAATAAGGCACGGTCAAACATAAAAACCTTTTATGTTTGACCGTGCCTTATTCTGGCATATATTAATTTATTTTATGCTTCTGAAGAAGGCTCGATTGCTCTAGCTGAAACCTGGGTAAAGACCATTTCGCTACTGATGTGGATTTTTGACATACTAATTTATCACAGTTGCTGACAGGGCTGCAACATGTTAAAAATTCTTACACTTATTAATTTCGCTATGCCTGGGTGCGTGGACACGAGTTTTTAATAAAATCTTTCATCTGAGTTTCTAACAAGTTCACATTGACATTTTCGCTTACATTTCGTAATATTTTATGGGAATACGCGCTTGGCTGCTCTGTTCCAAAGAGCATATGTTCCTAGTATTCCCACTACTAAACTGTTGCTAGTCTTTGTTTAGATACTAGGAAAGAAATACTCTGTGCTTGTTAACGGAGGCGAAACATAACTTGAACATTGACCGGACTCCGCTATGGTCGAAACTGTATTTTAAACTCCTCTTGTAACGAATCCACTCTGAATTGTGAAGTCAACTGAAAGTGACTTTTTCAGAAATATTGTCTCTGATTGATAAACCCGACATAAGCAACCAGGAAAAATGGCCATATAGTGCTTTATTCAGAGGACGAAGGAATAATTCGAAAGTGCATGGCATTTGTTTTCACTTTGTTGAAGCGTACTTCGATTTTTATAGGGTGTCCCAGAAATGTTGCGCGAAACTTCGAGATGTCGTAGAGGGGGGCCTTGTCTTGAGGAACCAATCTAGAACAGATATCTGGGTCCGGAAACGTCTTACGATGGCACTACAGGGCCACTACGTTACCGTTCCGGCATAAAGCATGACCTGGTACGATGACGAACTATGGGCAGAACGTCTCGCAGTGTTGTTTGTTATTCAATGAACGCAGCTGATTCCCGTCGATTGCCACTGTAGAAGCTGGAACTAGTTGCTGTACAGACAGGCCTTGTCTTCCCTGTTGCCTTGGTAGATTACGGTTTCGGGTTTCCATTTGCAGTTCATTTTTCTTCTGTATACTGAAAAACAATGGAGATTTTTTGGAAATTTGTGGTAAGGTCTTGTGGGACGAAACTGCTGAGGTCATCTCTCCCTAAGCCTACGCACTACTCAATCTAACTTAAACTAACTTACGCTAAGGACAACACACACACCCATGCCCGAGGGAGGACTCGAACCTCCGACGGGTGGAGCTGCGCGGACTGTGACAAGGCATCTGGGACCGTGCGGCTTCCCGGCGCCGCATTGGAGATTTCTGGGAGTTCCAGGAGAAAAAAAAACCTTCGCTCACCGAGACAAAAGAACATCGCATTCATAGGAGATAAAGCCTTTTATACGCAGCAGCTTCTCCATTTGCGATCGTGGCAATCAGAAGCAATCACTGAAAAACAAACAACATTGCGAGACGTTCCGCCTACAGTCCGTCTGTCACATGGGCAACCGAAGGAGGACTTGTGGTAAGCGCCGGCGACTACAACTTCGTCACTCTGAGACGTCGTTAGATGACGTTTCCGGACTCAGGTTTCTATCCTCGATTTGTTCCTTAAGACACCCTCTACAGTCCCACGAAGTATGTCGCAATGTTTCTGGGACACCCTGCATATATCTTCTAGGTCTTATTTTCTTTTCCCTTAGTTCTGTGTATGTATAACGCAGAATTTAACCTTCAACAGCGACAAAGCAACCAAATGCTAGAGTTAATCTGATGATTCATCCGAAATTGTAATGACTTGTTTTGAATGGTTTCTGATTTCTCGCCTGAAGTAAGTATTGTAGAAAAGCCGTATTGTTCTCCGTGGCTAAGGATATTTGTATCTGTGAGTGATGGTCTTTCTGTATGTGCGGTGGTAGTGGGAAGTGGGAGGTAACTATTCCGTTTCCATTAACCATTCTCTTGTACGCCGCATCTTCCACCCGCATCTTTCTGCGTCGGGAATGCCTTTATATCCGAAGCGAGAGTCAATGTTTCACCTGTTGTACATCAACATTTTTCGTGATTTTAAGTCTCGGGAGATATTGTGACGCGTTGGTTGTGGTAGTATTTCGCGTGTAACAAGCGTCACGTTTGTTTCAAGAATGTTCCATTGCTATATGATCTTTAAAACCCCCTGCAACGGATGAGTAAATACACAAGAACCATGAAAACCTAACTTCTCCGGTTTTTTATTTATTCTTTGTTTTTATTAACTTTTTTCGAGCACTTTATAGATGTATCTTCCATTGCTGTGCATTTAGTTACGGCGCCATAATGTAGGCCTGGCTAGATCTCCAAGTTATGGGTTCTCGGTAAAAAGAACAGCGATTGATGAGAAAATCGGTCTTGTATTTGAAGTAACCGTTGCAGTATTCGCCTAATGTGGGGTATCAATAAAATCGAGGGTGTTTTGAAACCACTCATTTCAGGTTACGAGTCCACTGTCTCAAAATTACGCGCTACCTCTTACTGTGTGTGTGTGTGTGTGTGTGTGTGTGTGTGTGTGTGTGTGTGTGTTTGCGTCTCCATCTGACAGATTCGAAGAAAGAGGGAAGACAGGGTTGGACGTCCGGTCGGTGACCTGGTCCTTAGAGATGGTCTGATAGCTCCAGTGTGTATTTGGAAAGGCAGGAGAATAGTGGAGAAGACAATTCTGTACTTCATTTCAGTGGCAAATATCTTGACCATAATACTGTGGAGTAGGGCATGACGTAATACGTACAGGATCAGCTACGAGAGGACAAGTTGTGGAGTAGTGGGTTCTCCACTGATGATGTCGAGGAGAGAAACGAGAGAACGGAAATCCGACTGCAAACGCGAATTAATGATGGCCCAGCAAACTTCTGGCCCGCGTGTGTCCATTTTACAGAAGGTGGAGAACGAAGCAGACCCCTCGCGATGATGTATGGTCCGCCCCTGTCCGCGGAATTTATCAGTTTTTATCTCCTGTAGCACGTGCGTAAAAAGTATATAAAGCGTCCGTTAGCCGCGGCTGATAAATGGAGCCCTGTGCCCGGGGCTCATGCATTTTGTATGACAATTTGCCGCGCCGCGGGTTGCCGCGGTCCTTGGGGCACACAACACAAGGAAGCGGTCGCGCGTTGCCCTGTAATAAATTAATTCCCACCCTGCAGCGGCTCTCCAATAAAGCGCCGGATTTTCTGTCCACTAGCGTCACAGTCGAAATGAAACTTCATTGCCCAGCTTCAGCGGTTCGCCACGGATCAGCATATTTCTTGCGGCGCTTTCTAGCACCATGATCCGTTAAGCTCCCGAGATCTGTGCCAGCGTGAAGATGCTTCTATTTATTGAACGTTTCGCATCATCTGGTGGTGCGGGTCTGTTAGGAATTTTTGCTGTACGGTTTTTCCACCGATAATCAACTGGGTTACAGCTATGATGTCTTTACAGCTTCCTGGATAGTAATTCCTCGTTATCATGAATCGTTCTGGAGATCTGAATGTCTGGCGCACTTCCTTTTTACGGTTACACCCCAAATGATCGGAATATATTCTGACGGCTGATTTCCCAAACAGCCCAGTAGTCAGAAATTCTGGGTTTCAGAACCTCACTTGCTGCAGCACCCGACATCCACATGCGTACATAACCTGACTCACAAATCACAGTACAAGCTGTTACCAGAATATTCATCCGGTCTCATAAATCCACTACAGTAATAAAGAAAGGAATGTGCAGTGAACTGCAATATACAAATCTAAATTCATACTTTAGTTTCACGGGTCATGTGGTGTTCAGTAGTGGTCCCCCTGGCGCAGGTACATCACTCGTTCACTCGCTCGCTCAACACGCGGTGTGGATCTGGTTGTGATGGCAATAAGGCAATAATATGGCAAGAAAAGGCGTTTTACGTTCTCCTTTTCAACAGATTCAATTTAGTTACAGCGGTGCGGTGTGATTTCCGTCGAGAAAATGACTCTACAAAAATAATAACCAGAATTTTGTACAGAATAAAAACTGGCAGAAGCCGACCACGGGAACGATCAGTTAGGATTCCGGAGAAATTTAGGAATCCCCGAGGCAATACTGACCCAGAGGTTTCTTAGAAAACAGGTTACGGAAAAACAACCTCACGTTTATAGCATTTGAAGACTCAGAGAGAACGTGTGACAGTGACGTCTGGAACACACACTCTAAATTCTGAAGGTAACAGATGTAAAATACTGGGAGCGAGAGTCTATTTACCATTTGTACAGAAACCAGACAGCAGTTATACGAGTCGAGGGGTATGAAGGGAAAGCCGTGGTTGCGAAGGGAGGGAGACAGGGTTGTAGGCTATGTCAAGCGTCATTCAATTTATATGTTGAGCTAACAGTAAAGAAAACTAACGAAAAATTTGGAAAACGAATTAAGGATCAGGGGGACGAAATAAAAACTCTGTGGTTTGCCGATTACACGGTAATTCTGTCAGAGATAACAAAACACTTGTAAGAGCAGTTGAATATAATGGACAATGTCTCGAAAGAAGGATATAAGATAAACATTAGCAAAGGCAAAAAAGGGTAATGGAATGTAGTCAAATTAAATATGGTGATGCCAAGGAACTTAGATTACGAAACGGGACACTAAAGAAGTAGATGAGTTTTGCTGTTTTGGCAGTGAAAATAAAATAACAGGAATTTATTAACGTCGAATATAGACTTAAGTGCTACGAAATCTTTTCTGAAGGTACTTGTCTGGAGTGTAGCCTTGTATGGAAGGTAAACATGGAAGATAAACAACCGGCCGAAGTGGCCTTGCGGTTCTAGGCGCTGCAGTCTGGAACCGCGGGACCGCTACGGTCGTAGGTTCGAATCCTGCCTCGGGCATGGATGTGTGTGATGTCCTTAGGTTAGTTAGGTTTAAGTAGTTCTAAGTTCTAGGGGACTGATGACCTCAGATGTTAAGTCCCATAGTGCTCAGAGCCATTTTGAACCATTTTGTGAAGATAAACAGTTCAGACAAGAAGAGAACACAAGCTGTTGAAATTTGGTGCTACAGAAGAATGCTGAAAATTAGAGATGGAGAGAAGGAACTTGCAGCACAGCTTGACTGAAACAAGGAATCACTTCATAGGACATGTTCGTAGACACCAAGGGATCACCATTTTAATTCTAGGGTAAAGTGAGGAAGAGTGGGCGGAATCGTAGAGGAAGACCAAGAAATGAGCACACTAAACAAATTCAGAACGATGCAGGGTGCAAGAGTTACTCGGACATGAAGAGGCTTGCACAGGGTAGAGTGGCATGGAGAACTGCATCAAACCAGTCTTCGGACTGAAGACCACAAGAACAACAACATGACTCTCCAACTCCACAATAAGTCAACGGCGGACCAGACGTAAGGCGCACTGCACAAACGGCTTCCGAGGTCGTCCTGATCTTACAGTACGCCATTTTTATAAGACTATGTGCCTTCTCTTCAAGTCACTTACGGTGAACTGTCGAATAGCACTAATAGTGTGTGCAGTAACTCGAGTTATGGTCGCAAAGGAATGGAAGTTAGCTATTGTTTCTGTGTGTCGCTTACGCCCATTCGAGCGCACATAAGTTTGTGAAGGATAAATTAGAACTTTGATCCTACACGTAACTGAAATAAGTACCGCAGGATTGCATGTGCTTGCATGTAAAAGGTATACCCTTGTAAAATTGGACTGTTCCATTGAAAGCAAAAAGTTTTTTGTATTATGCATCGGTCAAAATTCAACTCAAATTCTTTATTTGTGTAAGAAGAATTGCCTTGCAGTATCGGATGAATCTATTTGGAACACCTTGTAGTTGATGCTGTGTCCAGGTGTAACAAACCAAGACTATGAGGTTTCTAAATCAATATATATTTCCGAATCAGTCTGAAGTTAATTGAAAGCTGCGATTCCATCTGGTTTTTTGGCAATTTTTGCTCTTATTTCGGTCATCCAGTACGAAAAGTAAATTTTATTATCAGCCAAACTAAGAACCATCATTATATTTCAAAAAAATATTTATTATCTGTAAAAATAATTTATTGTGATACAAAACGTCGATGTCAACAAACTTTGTGATATGGTACATCTTTAACATTTTCTTTTACGACTACATCAAACAATTTTTATTGCCATTTTTATTTTTAGATTTTTATGGGTATAAAAAATATACAAGTTTATTTAGATTCCTAGTGCCTCAAAAACCGGATTTTGTGGTAATCGTCAGTTTGAACAAAAAGCGATTAGACTGCTATCAGCAATCAGTCGAGCTGCGATCTGTAGGAACATGAACTGCGCATACAGAATGTCTTTTGGTGTCGAAGAGTGTAGTGAAAATCGCCCTCTTACGTGTAAAAACGTGTATGAAGATCTTTATTTTAGAACTAAATAAAAATGTGAAATACACTGAGAAGAAATTGTGTGAAATAACGCCTTCACTGGAGAGTGAAGAGCGGTGGACCATGCCATATCGTAGTAAAATTACGTGCACTACGTTTTTACAGGAAAGTGACTGGCATATTCATCAAATTTTAGTACTGAATGTCCATACTTCCAGAGCTGTAAACTGCTTGCAATTTTTTTTAAATCAGGAAAACGACATTGTTACTCACTGTAAAGCTGACCTATTGAGTTGCAGGCGTGTACCACGAGAAGACTATTGCACATACTAGACTTCGGCCAAAGCCTTATTCAGGAAAGAAAACGCACACAAATTCACACAAGCAGACAGACCTCACGTACACATGATCACTGCACCGGCAGTTACGTCGAGCCCTTACCGGAGCTACCGGTGGTAATGATCATGTGTTTATGACGTCTGCCTACTTCTGTGACTTCGTGTGCGTTTTCTTTGCTGAATAAGGTTTTGCCCGAAACCTAATATGTGCAACAGTCTTTTCGTTGTACGCGCCTGCAACTCAATAGGTCAGCTTTACAGTGAGTAGCAATCTGTCATTTTCTTGATATTGTTGATATTCCAACCTGGAGTTTTCATTGTTTGTCAGCGGAGGCTGTAACTGTGCCCAGAGGACATGGCGTGGTGTACTTTTTTTTCCTCTCAGTGTCTGGCAAGTAAAGGGAAATGGAGAACCGGGTAACAACTTTCACATAGTATTCTCTGCATATGATTCGCGAACAGTCTATATATCAGATATCGATCTGGGTACGTCCAAACATGTGACAATGCAGTGGAATCATGTCTCGGAAAACCAACCCTTTTGTACCCAATTTCCGCCGGCATTTGTGGCACTAAGCAATGTTCCAACACATTTCCTATAATACTTTTCTACTGAGAAAAAAACGAAGCAGAAACACGACTATTAGAAACGGTGCGAAACACATTCTCTTTAGCTCTGTCACATTCATACTAATTAGGATAATAATTTCTTAGCTCCTCTTACTGTGCCCATCAATCTTCGCTGATAAATAAAACATCACGTTACTGCACGTGATAAATGAATCATTCTGTTCAGTGAAGCCAGAAAACGCCTGCCGCTTTACGGGAGTAAATCGCAAGCGAGATTTAGGCATCAGTTGTAGTCTGTACGAAAACCATTTAGTTGCTTACACGTATTGTATCTCACTGTTGGTGTTGTTGACTGAAACTCTTTTTTATCTCCGCCCACTGATTCTCGCGTGGGCCGCAGCAGAATCTCACCCGCTTCATAACTATATCGTAACTTAGATTTCGTCTCATGGCTTTTGCTTCCTCATACTCATTCTAACTTCCGTAGCAGGAGGCCATTTATCTCTGTTTACATTCAAATGTTCGTCACAATGTGATCAGCTACGATCACATAATTCTACAGCAACAGAGACAATAACATGAATGGCACACAGATTTACTGCATGTTAAACGATATTCAAATAAATATATGTGTCGAGTTGGCGGTAAGATCGCGTATTTACATTTTGTGAGTGGAAATGTAGTATTACTGAAAATTCTATTAATTGATAACTACGTTGCATAGAAGTGTAACAAATCTGAATCATTCTGTGATTAATTGATGTGATCTGCGTCTATTTACGCGTAAAAATTATCTGCAGACTGGACCAAATTCAGGTGTCCTCTCACCTTTCAACCGCGTTAGTTCTTTACGACGCCCAGTCTCAGATAGCCACACGCGCTACCGCGCTGTCTGACAGGAGGACCGCCTTCCTGTGGGAGTAGCTTGTAGGAGACGGGAACACGATGCCGTTTGTCGAGAGACAATGAACACTTGAGCCGCGAGGCGGTGGGGTGGGGGCGGCTGTTAGAGTGGTTCGAGGAGCAGTATCGACCTGAGCAGGTGGCAGAGGCGCAGCTGCAGGTATCGCAGGAGATCACACCACACCGCGCAGGCTGGCAACAGTTGTCACGAGTCACCGACCACTGTACTCCAACAAACAACCATTATGATTACGATTCACTCCGTACGCTGAGCGAATCCCACAGAACTCTGTCCCAGTTTTACTAGGCTATATTTAGTACGTCGAAGAAGAGACTTGATAATAGAAGCCCTGCCTCAAAAAAAGGTTGTGTATCACAATTTCGTAGCTTTTCAGGAAGTAAAAATAGTTTTTGTTTCCCTTGAGGTTAGTTATTTACGCATTTTATTACATATAATCAAGTGATACAGTATAGAAGAGCAATTTTTACGTAGTTTTCTGTGTAAGAAGTCTGTGTGTTCTGTAAAAGCACTTTGTGAAATAACTTTGTATACCAAAAAAATATTGATTTTTCTCTACGAAGACAAAGCTAATGAAAAATATTAACAGAATACATTATCTGACATTCAAAAAGAATAAAATACATTTCTTTAATTAACTTTCAAAGCAGAAAAAGCTAGTTCTGTACAGGACAAGAAACGGTAACAAAGAAAAAGTAAACAGAGGAAAAATAAATTGAACTGTTCGGTCGGAAAGTTAGTTCATGCAAAATTAGCTGTATTGTAGATCACGGTATCTACACATATCCAACAAGATCCTCGCTATCCCGGCCGATACAGGAAGAAGCTGTTGTGAAACGAAGGACGCACCCACCATACGTGCACCAGTTGTTATCCCACGATCGAATTCACTTACACCTAAACCTCCTTGGTCAGACACTCAGGACGGTACCAGACGTTGTACGTCGTTAGAGTATCAACCAAAACACCGATTTAGTTCGTGGTGTGTGCTGTCGTTCGGTATAACATGCGTCAACTGTAATTAAAAGTAACACCAGAACTACGGAACACAGGAAATCCTTATCTGTGAGTAACTGTTATGCAGTTCGTGCGTGGGTGAGTTGGCAGAGCATTAAGTCGTCGTTCCAAAGATCTCGCGTTTAAACCCCACTAACTAAAATTTTTACGCGTGTAGCTGTTATATGAAAGAACATTTTCCTGAAATGTAAAAGTACTTTCCGTAGTTCGTAGCAATGTTCTTTTTGGAGTATGCTTTCGTTTCCTTAGTTGTAAGTAGCAAATCTGTTGAGCGCATTTGAATAGATAGGTGGGGTGTTCTCTCGGACATAGTTAAAAAAAGTGTCGCTGGTGGGGTTTGAACCCGAAACATTTAGAACAATGACCTCACGCTCTACCAGCCCACCCACACTAGGGCTGTATAACAACTCCTCACGGATAAGCATATCCTGTGATCTGTAGTTCTGATGTTACTTTTAATTACGGTTTACACATTTTCTACAGAACGACAGCACACGGCAGGAACTAAAGCTGTGTTTTATTTGATACTCTATCGAATTGCAACATTTGGTATCGATCTGAGTGTCTGTCATCTGGTGTTTGGGTGTTAGCTCCGACCTACTGCACTACTATCTACATATAACAGTGCTCCGACCACGAATGATGTTTGAGATGTGTTGAGGAGATTCCACTGGTATGGGTACGTTAACTTGAGGTAGATTTATCTCTTTTGTTTGTCGCCCAAAAGACTTACCCAAGGCTGAGTGACATTATCACCAAGACGCAGATACGAAGCATATGGATCTTCTTCACTAATATTCGACTACGTAACTAGTAATTTTCAACTTCAGGTCAAACTCTGTGACCACTCCAAGAACAAAGGCAGGAACAAAATCATTCCCACTCAGTTCCTTTCTGATGAAAGTTGTACTTACAGAAGCTTAAGATACTACACACTTCCATTCACAAGTAATCATGACATCCATTACTCTTCTTTTTTTCTGGTTATCTCAAAGTACGTCCTCCAAGCAGAAATATGTGCCCTGAAACATTGAACTAATGTTCTGCTGTTCTAAAATAACCTGTCAAAACAAGGTAGTCGTACTAACATATTATTGTCCTTTTTTAGGGCCATAGCCAGACAAAGATAATTATTCCAGAGTACAATTTTTACGTTATAACTTTACGTTTACGCTGCAACGTTCTTATACGTACAACTTTTCGGCAGTTATTTCACGTACTTCTTTACCAGCTGTAGAAACGTAAGAGTTTCCTCTGTTCCTTCTACTTTTCTTCACCTCCTGCTTCCAATTTGATGAATCTGTATTCCTATCTACGATATTATTGAACGATGAAATATCCTTTGTAAGTCTCTTACATCAGTCACGTCCGTCATTTTCATTGTTATATAACGTCCTCCTCCAGGTGGGTCAACTTTACAACTACAAATACCTCGACTTGTAAACAGAAAAAAGACCTCTGTTACTATAGCAGCATGTGATGTACCACTTCATTTTAGTGGAAACTCAGCTTTGCCAAACTGCGACGTACTACCTTCTTTGAGGAAGATCTTCAGTTAGTGATTTTGGTGAAGCTGCTTCGTCCGTCCACAACAAAGAAACGCATTTCTATGACAACACCTCATTGCTTAAACAGCTCTTCTTGGGTTAGTCATAAGCTTCTAACAGCCACCTAGAAAAAATAAGTGAGTCATTGTTTTTATTTTGTTTCTTCCTATTTTCAGGTACACGTAGGAGTCTTGGTAGGTACACAATGGCATCCTCGGACCACAGCCCCTTAGCATGTTGCTTGAGGACGTAAAACAAAATGACATGGTTCACTGATAAAGCGCAATATGTCGAAATATACAGGGTGTCTATGTACGTTTCCCCTGAAAACAAAAGAATGTAACTTTTTATTGGGTACCGTTAATGAAACATGCGTTATACCACATATGCCTTTACTCATTATGTTTTGAGACTTACATAAACATTTCATACACGTAACACACTTCAAAATTTGAATCACTTCAACGAGTGTACTACTGATAACACGTAAAATATCAAGCCGGTATTCAATCTCTTGCCACACATTCTGGAACACGTCTGTTGTGATTGTGCCAGTGGCACCTCTGATACGTTGTTGCAGTGTCACAACATAAGGAACTGCTATTTTGTACACAATATCTTTCACACACACCCCAAAGAGGGAAATTAAGCAGGTTTTGTCAGGTGATCTCGGGGACCACGGAATTGGGCCGTCTCTGCCAGTCCATATGTTGGGGAAGCTTTCAGTAAGAAAATAGCTGACTTTTAGAGCCCAATGAGGGGGACCACAATCTTGCGGAAAGGTGATACTGTCTTGCATATCCTGTAGATAGGAATCGGCATAATTCACCAATATGTCTAGGTAAACATATCCACTTGTGTAACTTTCAAAGAATAAACCTTTCGACTTTCTCTAACATCTTCTAGGACGACATGAGGATTTTCTGATCCCTAGATCCGGACATTATCGTTGCTGACCGAGCCATAAACATGAAATACAGCCTCATCGAGAAAACACGCAGGCTTCAAGAAATCATTGTCCTCATCCACACTGTTACGCATGTCCATAGCAAATTATTCACGTCTTGGGTGATCATCTGGTCGTAATGCCTGAACAATTTGGACTTTGCACGGAATTTACGAAGCTTGCGAACCACTTTAAGCAGTGTCCTCTTTGGCACTTGAAGCTCCAGCGAAGTTAGTCTAATCGATTTCTGTGGTGACCTCATGAATGTGATATGAACTGCCCACACATTTTCCTCCGACAGTCTGCCGCTCATTGCCCGTTTCTGAACAGATCCCGCTGCTAAAAATGTTTTTATCCATGTTATGATTAACTTCACATCAGGTGTTTTCTTTCCATAAGGGACATAACCTTTCACTGCTCACTAATTGGTGATTTGGTTACTGCTAGCCAAACAGTTTACTGGGCTTTCTCCTGGAGAAGGGGATGGGGTGGGGGGATGAGGAGGGAGAGTCATTTTCACGATAGAGCTTACACAGCGCTCCTTGTGTCGAAAGTGCTGAATCAGACAGAGCTCTACAGAAACTTCATTGGTTCCCTAGTACACTTACAACAAGAAACAAACGTTACCCTCATAAATATAGTTGATATTTAATGTTGAACTCTGGGTAAACATTTATGGACACCCTGTATTTTTCTGGTACGTATCTCTTCTACCTCCAGCGGCCTTCAGCGCTTAGCATTTGAAAGCTGATAAACGTTCCGTCAGCTATCAGGTTTCTTCTTTCGGCGTACGAAACATAAGAAATGTCGGAGTGATAATCCACTTTTTCCCATAAAGATGTAGAGCCCTGCATCCATCATGACAAATATCATTGAATTCCTGTGAATGATTTATCCGCATAAAGTACCCGTACAGCGTGCAGTATTGTACAGATTTGCAAGAGCCTTGCATGTGCGTTAGGCCTACTCTAGTAGAAAGTGCACACTTTCTTACATAGAGGAGACACGTATGTGGATGAAGTGAAAGCTAGCATCAGTGAAGACATCACTGTATATTTATCTTCTCTGAGTAAACGTGTTCTCTTCGACTACAGTTTCAACCATTCGGTTAGACTTTTGAGAAGACGCATTGTTCATCTTATCACCCTACATAATTACAATCACACTACAGGAAAATGTAAATAGAAAATATAAATTTTTACCCGCAGATTCAATATTGCATGTTCCGTAGAAGGAAAGTTCAAAATGTTACTAGAGGAATACAAAACAATTTTCAGACAAAATATCCTATGGAAATACAGCAAATGTTTGTATGTATCATTTTATTACAAACAATCCAAATAGTACTTATTTAGTAAAATTGTTATAATGATGATAAGGACCGTTTATATAATGGTGATAAGAACCGTTTACAACAAAATCAGTATGACCCTGAAGGAATAGTTAAATTTAACTTGGAAAAATGTACAGTCACTGCTGATTTTGGAGATAATTCTTATCAATCAAAATGTGGAATCAAAAGGAAGTTTCACTTACAACGGAATCTCTCAACAAGATAACAGTTATCGATATAGCTATACAAACAACCGTTCGAACGCCATCTCTGATAAACAACCCCCAAGTACTACTCGTACAGAGGCAAATTTCCAGTCCCCTTCTTAGAACATCTGCCAACAAGCGCCAGATACCTCTATCGAAGGACAATCATGTATTCAACATTATGCCATGTGCTCACACTGATACATAGACACTGAGAACGTCTAGGATATCACGAGCAAAACTACAGGTCTCGATCTCATCACAGTAAAACCGATAAAATTGGTTCAAATGGCTCTGAGCACTATGGGACTTAACATCTGAGGTCATCAGTCCCCTAGAACTTAGAACTAGTTAAATCTAACCTAAAGACATCACACACATCCATGCCCAAGGGAGGATTCGAACCTGTGACCGTAGCAGTCGCACGGTTCCAGACTGAAGCGCCTAGCATAAAAAAAAGGTTTATTGCTCCTGTTTAAAAGACTCTGATTGAGAAGTGCTGTACCAACTGCCTCATTCTGCCTCTTTCAGCACCTTCAAAAATTTTCCCAAAAATTGTGCCATGCTGACATGTTCGCGGTCTTTCATCATGTAACTCACCTCTCACCGCAAGAAGCTCCCCTAACATTAACTCGCTCACACCCGCTAGCCGATCACAGTAAGTTGCTCGTATCTATCCACTCCCACTTTCCCATTCTCACTTACTCATTCGTCCCATCTTATTGTCATTCTCTCTTCGTGTCACTGTCCCCTGTCTCACGGCCAAAGTCTCCTTCCTTCTGTTTTTCCGATACTGTCTCCCCCCATTATAGCTGTCTCCCTCTTGCTTGCTCTCACTGCTACTATGTTATTCAGTTCTTCACAATGCTGCTGTCTTTTCTCACTGTCACTGTCTGTCTCTTACTTGTCGTCATTCTCATAGACACTATCTTTCATTATCACTGGCTCTCGCCTACCCTTATTCCACTCCCACTGGCACATCTCTTTCACTTTCTTCCTAGCACTACATTGTTAGTGTCCAACATGTTTCACCACCATCGTGTCCCTCTCTTTATCTCACAGTGCCATTGTCTCCTTATCTCCTTCTGTACCACAACCACTGTTTACTGTCTTCCAATATTTATTACTTCTCCATTTGCCACTGTCTCTGTCACTGTCAGCATTAAAAACACCACTATTTTTAAGAGCTCGGAGGGAAGGAGACTTTTAAACAGAATCGTATTTGTCTTTCTTGTGCTCCGATAGCAGCATTTTTGCACTGGCTCCTCCATTTCCCTACTAATGTTGGGTGTGTCACTCATATGAAAAGAATTTTATGGGCCAGTAAAATTTTGATCGCTAACTGATACGAAATTTAAATAACGCAATACTAATTTCACACATCAGACCGTATTTTATCTGGACTAAAATTTTGCCTGTCCTTCAATACTACAAGATGGTGTTCTCATTCTGATGGTAACGGAGACATTTTACATATTTCTCCATGGTACGTCAACTTGTAAACTACGTTTTCGTCTCACACCGAGTTTTACATGCTTATTTTACGTGTACATGCAGGGTAACTTTGAAACTCCGTATCTCGGAAATGGATAAAGACGTGAGGAAAATTTTCAAGATTGTTCGAGGTAGGGATCTTAGGAATATATCGTAGAAATTGTAGCTGTTTACTGAGCATAGTAGTCTTGGAATCCACGGCTCGGTTTTATTACAAAAAGGTATATTTTTGAGGTGTTTCTCGATAGCGGATAAAGACCTTCGAAATTTGGAAAATGGCACTTCTAGACAAATGCTTAGAGAATAAATTGGCTGCGGTTAGTTACTTAAATACCAGCTGCTGACGTCGAAAAAATTGTGAGAATCGCATTTCGGGTTTTTCTCCGGAACCATAAGCCTCTTAATGCGCACCGTAGACCACACATAACACAAAAAGAACCAACTGATTTGCTCCATTTGCCTACACTGGAGGAAGTACGTAATGTTAAAAATTGACCGTATACTGTAGGTTAGTTACTGTAAGACAATCCTCCTGTTGGGTATGCAAATGCTCCTTAGCCCAAGAGCTATCCAAAATGGCTGACCCTACTTTTCTGTCAAGTATTGAACCAGAAGTATGATAACCGGAAAAATACCGGTTTTATGCACGGAGTTTTGGGACGTATTGACAGCACATGCTGTTATCTCAGTCACCTGGCAGTATTGTCCTTCCGTTAAGCAAATAGTTGTATCATAACGACTGAGCCAGGTACTTCGTTTACGGCAACTTCTTAATACCAGAATTTGTGTTAGATGTCAAAAATTTCTCTTTTGCAGCCTCACTATGTTACATTGTGTCTGCCTGCACTTTATATCCTTTCCGCTTCAACCATCGTCAGTTGTTTTGCTGCCTGGATTACTAAACGCAAGGCCTACTTTTGGTGTCTTAGTTCATAAACTAATTTCCTTAGCAAGGAATGATTTAATTCATCTATACTTCATTATCCTTGTTGGAATTAATTTTTACCATATTCGTATTATAATCTCTTTTGCAAAACACTATTAATTCCTCGTAACTGATGAACCGAAGTCTCAGAAAGCCAAATCTGAAGGAAATATACTGTATACCAGTAAACTGCAGCTCCATAAATATGGGCTGCGATGAATGTCAAATTGGCATTTGGCGAACTGCACTCTTGGATATACAAACGACTCGCATTTCAGGGCTACTGCTCAAATAGGATAGGATTAACGTCATCTGCATTCTGTATATAAGATTACGCAGCTGCTTTCTCATTCCGAAATCGCATCTGAATGTTGTTTGATTGTAAGAAGATAGTATCATGCTTCGTGTAAATATGTGGAATGTCTATGAACACGTGTCGGAATTCGACAGCGGTAGGAACGAGTCCTGTCGAAAACCGCGATTTATGGTTCCGTATTTTGTTTCTCGCTTGGTTGGGATCGTCATGCGAACAAGGAACCGATGATTTCGGGGGATGCATACTCAAGATCTTAACAGCACTACACTTCTAGCAGCCAACACGACTCACATATCGTTCGCTCAGCGACAGGATTGTATAGTCACGTCACGTAGTTTGAGTGTTAAAATGGGCTTGTTTACGGCAAGACAATTAGAAACTCCGACATTTATTTACTTATTCCATTCCATTGTAGCCTGTTACCTGTAACTTAAACACAGGCTGGGCTGGTTCTTACACGATTTATGCAATTAATACCTAATTTTACTGTACACAATACTACTTCCCATCACCATAACTGTTCCTACTACTACTACTACTACTAATAATAATAATAATAATAATAATAATAATAATAATAAGAATAATAATATATAAAAACTATGCCTACGATGAATAAAAACAACACCCATTGCTATTATAATAACTTCAGTTTTTTTGTCTGCCACATTCCACAATGTACTCCATTACTCGCCAGTCCTTAGACATTACAAAAGACTACCAAAGGGATCCATAAGATGCCCCGTTTTATAGATTGTAGAACTCAATCTGGTGCTAGGAGAGCTACAAGATAATGTAGAGGAGTAGTGGCGTATGACAATGACATGAGAATGCTTGTGAAGGGAAGCCACAGAAGTAACGTGGAAGATTCTCCAACAATCGCATCGGTGGCGCCGAGGAGCCAAATTGTCTGTAGTGCCAGAAAAAAATCACTCGTACATGCTGTGAAAATGAAATCTTTTAAGAGACCCGAGCATGAAGTTAAGCAACAGGTCCATAAACAGAATGTCCGTCACCAGATACTTAGGCATCTCCTTAACCGAACGACAAAATTATTGTGAACATATTGAAGAAAACACCAAGAAAGCGAGGAACAGGATCACCAAAATCATGAGTCTTGCCAGTTACGATTGTAAGCACTCAAATGAACGTATCATAGGGCTATCTTAACTGTGATCATGGGATGCTTTGTGAGTGCTTGAGCCCATATGCTTTTGCTAGTAACACCAACACTGATAGTTAACAGGGTGCAACTTGGAATACGTCTACAGTTGACGGGAATTTGGCACTGTATCACTTGAGACGTTGCAAGTAATATTTGGAATTTGTCCACTTGATCTCCAAATACGGAAAAATCTGCATATGTTTGCTGAAGGAAGAACACCGTCATGAAATGCTGAAGTTAGTAGGAATATGGACCACAAGGAAGCACCAAATTGAAACTCAGATCTTCTACCTGTGGTAGAAGCGATGGGATGACACCGAACCAGCGAGGTGCACTTATGGTTTTCTGCGTAATATAAACCAGAGACTGAGAATAAAGCCCTTGAATAGCTAAAGAGGCCTCACACGTTTCTTCAGAGATCATAGGCCCTACACCTCCTGCTGACGTCGAACTGGTAGGAGTGTGCCCGTGGTTCACAAGGTGATGTCCGTTGTATGCCGGTATTGCTGTTACTGATCGGCAGCAACTGAATCAGAAACGAAGATTCGATGTGAAGGAGATAATGCGTTGCGAAACAGAATGGCGTATCTTGTACAACTTCGCTGACGGTATTTCAAGAAAGGCTTGGGTAGTGCGTTGTCTTGTCAACAGTCCCCCGTTTACTGCACTACGAGAGGTTTCGGCAGAAGATCAAGAAGCAACGCAGCGAAGGCAGCTGATGTCAGCAGGTGCTGCAGAAGAACTGCAAACACCGTGTGCGGAGCTATCGTAACAACGCCAGAGGGAAAGGCAGCAGTGGACCGCATCTCGCCACCCAAGGAACCAGAACCGGCGGCGTGACGCGGGCTGGTGTGTGGCTGCCCCCATCACCGGCAGCAAAGATGCTCCCCTGAAACTGGGGAATTCTTCCCCGAAAGCATGGAGCTAACAAACAATGGAAGAGACTGATGCTAATGACACTGACAGTTCGACGACGTCTCCTAGCGTCATGGACAGTCAGTGTGAAACCATTACTGCGAATTCCCTTGAAGAGGTAGCAGAGGGGGGGCACGCCGACACTGGTGTACCTAGACACAACATGGACACACGAGTTACTCAAGTCACCTTTTCCGAAAAGCCACTGTTCTGCATACAGCATCACGACGGCCGTAACAGTGTCTGGAGGCTCCTAGTAGAATGGACGTTGCAGATTGTATATGTCTTTGGCATACATTGCCAGCATCTTGCATCACACTGCCACTGGGCTCACAATAAGATCATCTCTATCTCGCATGTCCCTTCAACTGGGCATCACACTTTGTATTTCTGACCTGTTAAGGTTGGTGGCTGTACACTATCTTCGAAGTCTCCGTGTCTTTGTCTTTCAACAAGATAACGCAACAACGCATGCTCCAGGTAATGTCCTCGCATACCCTGAATGAAATGGTATTCGATTACTGCTCTGCTCTGCTCTCTCACTCATTGAAGACATCTGGTCATGCATTGCCGGGAGCCTTGCATGTTGTTACTCGTCAGCAACTGCGATTCAT
The DNA here is from genome assembly GCF_021461395.2 of Schistocerca americana. Classification (NCBI taxonomy): domain Eukaryota; kingdom Metazoa; phylum Arthropoda; class Insecta; order Orthoptera; family Acrididae; genus Schistocerca; species Schistocerca americana. The sequence continues at coordinate 431,771,644 of NC_060119.1, read as the reverse complement.
AAACTCCAGTACGAAGTTGAAGCATGAAGAATAAGGCACCAATAAGCGACTACAGCTTGATTCTATGGCCAATAGTGTTTGAGTCATTGTTGCTGCCAAAGGTGGTAGCTTTGTGTATTAAAATTAGCGACCTACATACCCCTAAATTACCTGTAAATTTAACTACTTATTTAACCTGCTATACTGTTTATGCATGATAAGTAAAATTTAGTTATTTTCTATTCTCCGCAGGTGTTTCAGTTTAAGTGGCCAGCAGTGCATAGGCTGATATGGTAAACTCACTGGACTGTGATGTGATCTCGCCCGATAGTGCTATCGATATGGCCGACACAGATACTATTCAAGGCAGTGGCCTTCGACTGGCGCGTCACGTGCTGGGAGAGACTGCTGCCGAAGGCTATAGATGTCCCCGGCCTCTAACAAGGTGGCCGTACAAACTTCCCCTCACCGATTTGATTCACATTGACAGGATGTGCAGGATGCGACTAGGACTTCAGCTTATGTAAATACACTCCTGGAAATGGAAAAAAGAACACACTGACACCGGTGTGTCAGACCCACCATACTTGCTCCGGACACTGCGAGAGGGCTGTACAAGCAATGATCACACGCACGGCACAGCGGACACACCAGGAACCGAGGTGTTGGCCGTCGAATGGCGCTAGCTGCGCAGCATTTGTGCACCGCCGCCGTCAGTGTCAGCCAGTTTGCCGTGGCATACGGAGCTCCATCGCAGTCTTTAACACTGGTAGCATGCCGCGACAGCGTGGACGTGAACCGTATGTGCAGTTGACGGACTTTGAGCGAGGGCGTATAGTGGGCATGCGGGAGGCCGGGTGGACGTACCGCCGAATTGCTCAACACGTGGGGCGTGAGGTCTCCACAGTACATCGATGTTGTCGCCAGTGGTCGGCGGAAGGTGCACGTGCCCGTCGACCTGCGACCGGACCGCAGCGACGCACGGATGCACGCCAAGACCGTAGGATCCTACGCAGTGCCGTAGGGGACCGCACCGCCACTTCCCAGCAAATTAGGGACACTGTTGCTCCTGGGGTATCGGCGAGGACCATTCGCAACCGTCTCCATGAACCTGGGCTACGGTCCCGCACACCGTTAGGCCGTCTTCCGCTCACGCCCCAACATCGTGCAGCCCGCCTCCAGTGGTGTCGCGACAGGCGTGAATGGAGGGACGAATGGAGACGTGTCGTCTTCAGCGATGAGAGTCGCTTCTGCCTTGGTGCCAATGATGGTCGTATGCGTGTTTGGCGCCGTGCAGGTGAGCGCCACAATCAGGACTCCATACGACCGAGGCACACAGGGCCAACACCCGGCATCATGGTGTGGGGAGCGATCTCCTACACTGGCCGTACACCACTGGTGATCGTCGAGGGGACACTGAATAGTGCACGGTACATCCAAACCGTCATCGAACCCATCGTTCTACCATTCCTAGACCGGCAAGGGAACTTGCTGTTCCAACAGGACAATGCACGTCCGCATGTATCCCGTGCCACCCAACGTGCTCTAGAAGGTGTAAGTCAACTACCCTGGCCAGCAAGATCTCCGGATCTGTCCCCCATTGAGCATGTTTGGGACTGGACGAAGCGTCGTCTCACGCGGTCTGCACGTCCAGCACGAACGATGGTCCAACTGAGTCGCCAGGTGGAAATGGCATGGCAAGCCGTTCCACAGGACTACATCCAGCATCTCTACGATCGTCTCCATGGGAGAAAAGCAGCCTGCATTGCTGCGAAAGGTGGATATACACTGTACTAGTGCCGACATTGTGCATGCTCTGTTGCCTGTGTCTATGTGCCTGTGGTTCTGTCAGTGTGATAATGTGATGTATCTGACCCCAGGAATGTGTCAAAGTTTCCCCTTCCTGGGACAATGGATTCACGGTGTTCTTGTTTCAATTTCCAGGAGTGTATGAACAAGCAACTTCCAACAGTTTCGAGAAAATCGTGCTTGAGACGGTTAAACATGCTTCTATATAGTAATTTGTATGGACGTGAGCCTTCAAGGAGACCGCAGTCGAGTGTGTAAGCCCTTGGTTTATTAACGGAGAGTTCTCTCGATCGCACCTAGTTGCTGGTATTTGTTCTCCTTCACACGCGATTCTAACAAGATCTTTATTATGAGTGTGCAGATTATCAACATTTAATGAGAGATTTATTGTTTTCGTAATCTTATCCTGAGAAAAGAAACAAAACAGATTGTTGTAGGGGACTGGAAATAAAAACTTCCAATCAAATCAGTATAAGCATTTTGTATCCATTATGGTATTTACATTTGTGACAAATATAGTATGTAACCTATGGATGACAGTAGGAATTAAAATTATACTGATAGTAGTAACACAGAGAATAATAATTATTGCGACATACAGTATCTGTAATGGACACCGAATACGTCTATAACGGAATAATTTTAGCTAAAGGTTCGACTTTTCAAGGTAAAGATTATGAATATAATAAATGATTGTCAATTTGTAGCCACGAGGAGTGGTCGGGCGTTAGAGACACCATGTCGCGGACTACATCCTCCCCACCACCCCCTCACCCCGCCGGAGGTTCGAGTCCTCCCTCGGGCACGGGTGTGTGTGTGTTGTTGTTAGCGTAAGTTAGTTTTAGTTAATGTAAATAGTGTGTCAGTAGAGGGACCGATTGCCTCAGCAGTTTGGTCCCTGAGGAATTCACACACATTTTTTGACAATTTGTACAGTCATAATATATTGGATGTGAGAATTACGTGTTACGGAAAAGATGTACCAACAACGAAATTCTATCCGGAGCCTTCTGACTCAAAAAACTAAGCTTTTACTCGCTCTGCTGCGGAATTCTTGAATACTGTCAAACAAAGTATACAAACACGTCTAAAGTTTCAAACTCGGTTTTCTCGGAAATGGTTGGGAGTTGCATGTTCCTGTTTACGTGTGTTGAAGTCTTAGTCCTGTCTTATACATCCTGTCAGCGTGAATGAAGCCGGTGAGGGGAATTTCCTGCGGTCAAGAAATCATGTGCTGAAAAGCAGGCCGCTGCCACTCACTGTTCGTGAACTATTTAGTTATTACACTTATATCTGGATATCTCTTGATATACTATGCATTGGTATTCTCAAGCTCATGATGATCCTGGCTTCAGTTTATAGTCAAATGCTGCGTCGCAAAGTGCTTACTTGCGTACTTTTGTCAACTCTGCCCAAACTGATTGCCAACAACAAAACTGCACTCTTCATTCACCCAAAAAATTATAATCATCAATAATAAAAGAAGAATCACAGGAATATTAGATGAAACAGTAACGTTTTACTAAGAACCAAGACTACTTTAGTTTTCTGTGTGAATCTTTTACAACTGATGTTTTCCACCACAAACATCAAACCATGTATCACAGTTGATACTGCACACCTCTGATGAACTCCCCAAACTTTCTTCAGATTGAATCAGGTAGCCAAGCTGGCTAAATTATCACCGAATGTTCACTGCATATTACTTTTGTTTCCCTTGTTCTACAAACCTTTTACATTGCAGTGAAATGTACTTCGCGTATCTTTTATGAATAAAAGTCGGACGGGTGACTGTTTTCTAATTCCGACACCTATTTCAGAGCGATTCCTCCATAATCACGATATTCATTCACTTGAGGCTGCTCAACATCCGCGCAAGTAAAAAACTGCAGTGTTATAAAATACCGACATTCCGAGAACAAGTTTCACTAATATCTACGGGGAAGATACATAAAGCTATTTGAAGCCGTTACATCGTCAACAAACTGAAGTATGAAAACGGTGAAATTAAACCACCTATGCGATCAAAGATATTCGCCTAAAATAGTTCTGCTCTGTAAATGTATTAAACGCAGGAGAAATAAGAGTGCCTCCAAAAGTTTATTTACTACTGGAAGATTGGTTCAAATGGCTCTAAGCACTGTGGGACTTAACGTCTGAGGTCATCTGTCCCCTAGACTTAGAACTACTTAAATCTAACTAACCTAAGGACATCACACACATCCATGCCCGAGGCAGGATTCGAACCTGCGACCGTAGCAGTAGAGCGGTTCCGGACTGAAGCGCCTAGAACCACCCCGGCACAGCGCCCGGCACTACTGGAAGAAATTGCGCAAATCATAATGATAAGGTGTACAGATCTTTTTACAGAAATATTTGTATCGAGCTGATATTTTAAAGAACAAATGAAGATAAGCTGAAACAACAGGTGAGATCGGATGGGGTGTTTTAAGCTGAAGTTTCTTGAAACTATTAGCTTCGGTGTGTTCGCTATCAATCTTTTTCGTCGAATATGTAATGCGGTTGCGAAATTTTGTTCCTGAAAACTTCTTAAGGTCCTTGGAAATGCAGTTTTAGGATTTTGTTATACACATTAATCAGCCAGTACATAACGACCTCTTCCCTAATAGCCGGTATGTCCACCTATGGCAAGGATAGCAGTGGCGACGCCTCGTGGCATGGAAGCAGTGAGGCCCTGGTAGGTCGCTAGAGAGAATGTGCACCACCTTTGCAAATACACATCATCCAATTCCGGTAAATTCCGGCGAGGGAAGCGATGAGCTCTAACCCAACGTTCAATGTGTTCGATATGGTTCAGATCTGGTGAGTACATCAACTGGAACTCGCCACTGTGTTCCTCGACCCATTTACCTTGTGACATGGAGAATTATCTTACTGAGAAATGCCACTGCTGTCGAGAAACGGCCGTAGTGGTGCCTTGCACGAGCTCTACTGGACCCATGGATGCGCACGTTATTGTTTGGAGCCGGCCGGCAGGTTGTCTCCGTCCAGCCGTCAAGGAATTGTTCCCCTGGAAGATGACGGATTCGCGTCCTCCTGTTGGCGTTATGAAAAAGGTATCGGGATTCATCAGACTATGCAACTCTCTGCCGTTGCGTCGACGTCCAGCGTTGATGGTCGCGTGCCCTTTTCAGTCGTCGTTGCCGATGTCGTGGTGTTAACGTAGGCACATGTATTGGTCATCGGCTGCGAAAGCCCATCGTTAGGAGCGTTTGGTGCACTGTGTGTTCAGACTCACTTGCACTCTGCCCAGAATTAAATTCTGATGTTAGATAGGCCACAGTTCGCCGCCGTCCGACATCTGCAATGAAGGGTGGCCGCCCAACCCCACGACGTCTGGAAGTGTTTCACCATGGTTTCACCACGAGCTGAAGACACTCACCCGACAAGCCGTACAAATCCCGAAACACTCGTGCCGAGTCTCAAGGCCATCACATCTGTCCTCGCTCAAACTCAGATAGATCGTTCAAATGGCTCTGAGCACTATGGGACTTAACCTCTGAGGTCATCAGTCACCTAGAACTTAGAACTACTTAAACTTAACTAACCCAAGGACATAACACACATCCATGCCCGAGGCAGGATTCGAACCTGTGACCGTAGCGGTCGCGCTGCTCCAGACTGTGGCGCCTAGAAACGATCGTCCATCAAATAGATCGTATTCCTTCCCAATTCTTCACATGGACAACAAGCACACTGATACTATATGCACAATGCGTGTGCCTGACCAGCAGACATTTCTCGCCAGCTGGCGCTACTATCGCCTGAACGGATTTATATCGAAAGTAGGTGGGTGGTCATAATTTTCTGGCTGGTCGGTGTAAATAACGCACAGAGTTCATCAACTTTTTATTTACGAAGTATATATCTTTCACTTCATATGTGTGTCAAGTAAAATCATTATGGATTCGTTAAAACCACTGATATTCACTATGTGTCGAACTCTTTCCGCTTGTCTGAGATGTTCTCTTAGTTATGTGCGTGTGGTTTTTAAGACAATGTATTTCAGTTTTTAATTAGATATGAAGTAATACAATTAATAATGTGAGACTCTTTCCATATGTGACGTACCTCAACGAGATTCTAGTCAGCCTTAATTCACTATACACTGAACTATGTGCTGAATGAGATGCGATTATATTTTGTCTCGAAGTAGAGCAAATGATCGGGCGGCCGGTGTGGCCGAGCGGTTCTAGGAAGTCTGGAACCGCGAGACCGCTAAGGTCGCAGGTTCGAATCCTGCCTCGGGCATGGATGTGTGTGACGTCCTTAGGTTAGTTAGGTTTAAGTAGTTCTAAGTTCTAGGGTACTGACGACCTTAGATGTTAAGTCCCATAGTGCTCAGAGTCATTTGAACCATTTTTTTTTTTTTTTTTAGAGCAAATGATCGATTCGTTCTTCACTGTTAGCGTACCACTGCCTTTCCCTCTACGAGATTTTTCACCTGAAACGGAGTTGACACGCTGGTCATTGACTCTTTCTCTAAATGTTTGCCAAGTTACGAATAGTCTGCATACTCATCGCTACAATCATTAACAGTCATTTGTCTGACGCATAAAGCAGAACAAACCATGTTTTTTTATCTCACAAACGTAGTTTGTTCGCTGAAAATCTCTGCCTGTATTCATATGTAAATCACACATTAACAATTCGTTTGCCATTACGAACAGCAGAAGAGTTTCTCTTTTGCTTTTTCGTTGTTATGTCCCGTTTATTTTTTCCCGTTAGATGAAGCTGGGCTTGTATCAGTGTTTTTAAGAGCCCTCTGGAAATCCATAATCTCCGTTTCATTGCCGATTTTATGTAATTTTCTTCCGAAACAGCAGCGTGTAGTAGAACAATATATAGCTAAAATAATTATTTTACAATCATTACGTTCAGATAAAACCTAATAACAGACGTTGCGAAGTGAAGACTGCTCCATTTGAACAGTATGAAAATGATAGTCTGTAACTGGATAGAAAGTAATTGAAATGGGAACTGTAATTTCCGGCGAATATTTATCGGAACAGTATTAAGTAAATAGTTTCAATACGAAATGTCGACAAACTGTCAGAGATTGTTCAGAATGGTTGTTTACTTGTTTCGAAGTCAGTTTTCAGTCGTGTATGGCTAGATGGGTAAGTCACATAACTAATGATGAAGTATTGAATAGAATTGGGGAGAAGAAGAGCTTGTGGCACAACTTGCCTAGAAGAAGGGATAGGTTGGTAGGACATGTTCTGAGGCATCGAGGGATCACCAATTTAGTATTGGAGGGCAGCGTGGAGGGTAAAAATCGTAGAGGGAGACCAAGAGACGAATACACTAAGCAGATTCAGAAGGATGTAGACTGCAATAGGTACTGGGAGATGATGAAACTTGCACAGGATAGAGTAGCATGGAGAGCTGCATCAAACCAATCTCACGACTGAAGACCACAACAACAACAACATGGCTAAGTCCTGCCCCGGACTTCAAGTAGTGTTCCGTACACATGCTACACAACCACAGTGTTGTTGCACTTGGTCTCCTGTGGCTGCTATCGGAAACACGCGGTGACCTTACAGTAAAAAAGTACAGTGGTGACCAAGGAAATTAAATCGCAATGTCAATGCTCTCAGCCGGCCACTGTGGCCGAGCGGTTGTAGGCGCTTCAGTCTGGAACTGAGCGACCGCTACAGTCGCAGGTTCGAATCCTGCCTCGGGCACGGGTGTGTGTGATGTCCTTAGGTTAGTTCAGTTTAAGTAGTTCTAAGTTATAGGGGACTGATGACCTAAGATGTTAAGTCCCATTTGAACAATTTTTTTGAATCAATGCTCTCAGATCAGCTGCGCATACACAGTTAGGTCGTTCGGCGTGTCCTTGTGAAAAATCGCCATAAAAACTCACGATAAGCCAATAGAACCGCCCTCACTCCGAGGTGCAGCAAAATTGTGGTTGACTTGAGGCGTCTGCTCACGCAACATTACAAAAATTTGGTTTTAAATAGAAATTGAAATTAAACTCTGGAAAGAAAACTGTCATAATTAACTGGAGCAGATGGTCATTGTTGATGTTGGCTGCATTTTTGTTAGCGGCCAAACTTACTTCTAGAAAGTTGCTGTAAAATTTAGAGCAGATTACATCTTTTAATACCACCGTGAATTTTGCGGAGCGTATATCCGCTATTTGAAGCCGAAATGGAATCATAGCTTCTAGGTTGTGGCTAGATCATGTAACGTTCCGCGCTTGCATTCAAGTTTGCAAAACGCTTAGTGATGGTCGGCAGTTAATTCCAGGGACGCTGTAGCAAAATTGAATAAATGGCAAAATACTAATCGTATTCGCCATTGCGCCTCCACGCCACGATCCGTTAAGCTCGTATTGGTCGTTGGCTGTAACAATAAAAATTAAAACATTTCATGTGTATTAGGAGAACTGTTAAAATGAGAACTCATGAGACTCAACTAATTTGCATTCATTTATAGTTTGTCTCTTACACAGAAGATAACTCCAACCAGCCACTATTTACAATGCTATTTATTTATTTAATCAGCACCGTTACCGTTTTCGAACCGAGTCGGCTAGTTCACGTTTTACATTAGATTTCGCCTTTTGTTTCCACAAGTGACGAAATTTCCTTGGGGTGGTGGTGCCCTACAAACGAAACAATTTGGTTTGGCTTTACATTATGTAAATATTTACACAAAAAAGTGCATTATACAGTTTTAGCTACTGCAAGATGATAAGCAGCCTGCACTGTAACATAATGGCGCGGATTCTTCATCGTAAGTAACCGTAAAATCTTCGCTTTAATAATAATTTGCTTACATCACTTAAAATCGTTGTGAGGAACAATTACAGTTAAAAAGACGTTGTGTCACATCTTGTTTTGGTTGTAGGGCACCACCACCCCAAGGGAATTTCGGCACTTGTGGAAAGAAAAGGCGATTTAATGTAATAGTCAACTAGCCGTCTGAAGATGAACTTGTCGGTTCGCAACCAGTAACAGCGCTGTTTAAATAAATTAATAGCATTGTAAAATGTGGTTGGTTGCTGTAATCTTATATGTAAGAGTCAACCTATATTTTGAACACAGCGCCGGCCGGAGTGGCCGAGCGGTTGTAGGCGCTACAGTCTGGAACCGCACGACCGCTACGGTCGCAGGTTCGAATCCTGCCTCGGGCATGGATGTGTGTGATGTCCTTAGGTTAGTTAGGTTTAAGTAGTTCTAAGTTCTAGGGGACTTATGACCACAGCAGTTGAGTCCCATAGTGCTCAGAGCCATTTGAACCATTTTTTTGAACACAGCCTCACAATTTCAGTTTTTGACAAAAAAATAGTTAATTGAAAACGGTTCTAAAGCTAATACATGACACTTATATCAGATTTGTCTAAACAGAAGAAAGGTTAGTTATTATAGGCAAGGAATGCAGCTGTAGTGCGTCCTACCAGTATAAAAGCTAACAGATAAGAGAGAAAGATCCGAGCAGGAACGCTCTTAACTTACTTTCTAAAACCAGAAAAAGGATATTACAATCTATTTCAATCAGCCACAGGCTGACTGCCACTATATCTTTGAATTATTGTTCATGAAATAATAATTGTATTTCACAAAATTAATTGACATAAGTCATTTACAGTTGTAGCTGTTTAATAGATAAGAGCATATTTTTGTGCTTGCCGTGTTTTTTTCGACGTTAAATTTACATAAAATTATGAGGATCTGTCCATATAATGCTTCAGACTAATAAACAGTGGTGCAGTATGGATATCTGTAGTTTACGCGGGAGGAGTTTAGCGATACGATCAATTTTGAGGTTGTGGATATTCCAACAGGCCGCGGGATATGTTTAAGTCTGCATTACTAACCTGAGTAATATGACCACAGTACTTAAGAAATATTTGCCACCGGAAATTAAATATAAAGACAAAATCAATGTTCAACAGACAAGCACTTACAGTACGAGGTCAACGCTGTATTATGACTCAGCAGCTGCATAAACACACATCGCTACATAACACGACACACTAAATTTCAATGTGGTAAATACTTAATGCAAAGTAATAATAATTCTCTCTTTAAATAATAAGTTTTAAGTTAGCTAACCGCAGCCTATAACCGTGTATTGGTCACTTTCAATAGTGCTGTAATTCCGAAGAACGTTATACATAAGAACATGGCCCCTTCTGTATCTACATCTACACTCCGATAGCCACCAAGCGGTGTGTGGTGGAGGGCAGAATTCGCGCCAAAGTCATATTTCCCCTCCTATGTTACACTCGCGGAACGCACGAGGGAATAACGACTGTCTGAACGCCTCAGCACGAGCTCTAATTTACCTTAACTTTGAATGATGATCATTGCGCGATTTGTAAGTTGGTGGTAATAAACTATGCTTTACATCCTCGGCGAAGATCGGATTTTGAAATTTAGTGAGCGGCCCCTTCAGTTTAGCGCGTCGTCTATCTGCAAGTGTATGCCGCTTCAAAATTTCTATGAGATTTGTAAAGCTCTCGCGATGGCTAAATGTACCAGCCACGAATCTTGCCGCCTTTCTTTAGATCTTCTCAATCTCTTGAAAGAGACCCAACTGGTAAGGCTCCCATACAAACGAACAATAAGACCGGACGAACTAACGTATTGTAAGCTATTTCCTTTGTGGCATGACGGCATCGCTTCAGGATTCTACCAATAAAGCGCAATCTAGAGTTGGCCTTGTCCGTTACTTGTGTAATCTGATCATTCCATTTGCGAGAATTTCGAATAGTCACACCCAGATACTTTACGGGTGTTACCGCTTCCAAAGCCTGGGAATTTATTTTGTACTCGTACATTAATGGGGATTTTCGCCTTGTTATACGCAGTAGGTTACACTTACTAATGTTGAGAGATAACTGCCAGTCATTACACCACGCTTTTATTTTCTGCAAATCCTCATTGATTTGTTCACAACTTTCGTTTGATACTACTTTCTTGTAGACTACAGCATAATCGGCAAACATTCTAATGCCGCTGTCAATACCATCAACCAGATCGTTTATGCAAATCGTGAAAAAGCAGCGCACCTTCTACGCTGCCCTGGGGCGCAACTGAAGTTACGCTTGTTTCTGTTGAATCACCCCATTCAGGACGACATACTGCTCTCTGTCTGTTAGAAAATTTTTTATCCATCCGCATACGTCATCGGATAGACCGTAAGCGCGTACTTTTTGTAGCAAGCGACAGTGCGGAACTGAGTCGAGCGCTTTTCGAAAGTCGAGAAATATGGTATCAACCTGGGAGCCGGTATCTAGAGCCTGTTGTATATCATGCACAAAGAGGGCCAGCTGTGTCTCGCATGACCGCTATTTCCTAAATCCGTGAAGTACTTTTACACAGTTGATTTCACTATTTACATATGTAGTGCTTAAACTTGATGTTTTATTCTCAGTACAATTCCAGTACAAGTACTTACAGCTCACTGTTGGAAATATCCCTTGTAGATCTGTTTTATTTCATATCGGGCTCTAGTCATTATTTATGTTTTGCTTACACCGGTTAGTTATCGGTATTATCATCATTGCAACTGTTCCACTTCATTTAGGCTCAAGATAGTGAGGGTGGCAGTAGCTTCCTATCTTTTAATCAGCGCCAACTATCATTCCTCGCTATAAAATAATCTTCAAGGTACCTGTCGAATAACCGTTCGTAAAGTTGCGATAAATAAGACTATTCCTTTTATTGATGCATCCAAGAAAATATTACTGAAATCTGTAGCTGTTATAAACTAATCTGAACTGAACACTAAAGTGACAAAGGTCATGGAATATCTCCTAATATTGTGTACGAATTCCTTTTGCCTGACATAGTGCAGCAAGTCGACGTGGCATGGAATTAGCAAGTCGTCGGAAGTCCCCTGCAGAAATATTGAGCCGTGTTGCCTCTATAGCGGTCCATGAATTATGAAGGATATTGTGGACGAACTGACCTTTTAGTTATGCCTTGTACGAATTGACCAGAATTGTCCGGAACGGCCCCTTGACATAACATCGTTGTTTGGGAAAGAGACGTCCATGAATGGCTGAATGGTCTCCGAGTAGCCGAACATAATAATTTCCAGTTAATGATCGGTTCTGTCCGAACAGCGGACCCATTCCTTACTATGTAAACACAACCCACACCATCCTGGAGCCACCACCAGCTTGCGCACTGGATAGTTGACAATCTGGATCCATGACTTCGTGGGGGCTGTGCCATAGTCGTCAGCTCTTACAGCTCTTACCAACTTAATTCGGAACTCATCTTTTGAGGCCACTTTTTACAGCCGTCTAAGGTCCAAACTATATGATCATGAGCCTAGGAGAGATGTATCGCTTTTAGCAAAGGAAATCGCGTCGTTCGTCTGCTGCTATAGGCCATTAACGCTAACTTTTCGCCGCACTGTCCTAATGGATACGTTCGCCGTACGTCCATATTGATTTCTTTGGTTATTTTAGGCAGTGGCACTTGTCTGTTAGCACTGACAAATCTACGGAAACGCCGCTGCTCTTGGTCGATACATGTAGGCTTTCGGGCATTGCGTTTTCCGTGGTAAGAGGTAATGCCTCAAATGTCTCGGGTTCTTCGGCCGACGTTCATGTAATGATGGCGCGCCAGGTACACATAGTCTGCGCCCGCGAGCTCGGCTCCAGTTCACCACCGGCAATGGAGGGAGAAGCTTTGACAATGCCAGCCACTCGTGCTGGCGAAACGTCAGAAAAATCATTAGATGAACGTCGGCCGAAGAACCCGAGACAGAAGCCAGTAGGCAGTTTGTCAACAAGTGGCACGAAAGCCTCAACAATTTTGAATGCCTGAAATATTTTACTTTCGGCCCACTCTAGATAGACACTGTCGACCTCGGAATACTGAATTTTCCAACGATTTCCGAAATGGAATGTCGCATGGGTCTAGTTCCAACTGCAGTTCTGTAGCGTTCAATGTCTGTTAACTCCCGTCGTGCGGCCATAATAACGTCGGAAACCTTTTCACGCAAATCACCTGAGTGCAAATGACAGCTTCGCCCACGCACTGCCCTTTTATACCTTGTGTACACGAGACCACGATGTTGTATACGTGCATATCGCTATTCCATGACTTTTGTCATCTCAGTATATGTGAACCAACAAAGATCTGCGAACGTTAGAACATTACAATGCCACTGACACACAGAATCAAATGTTGCAATTGCATCTCATAATTAACCTGTTAAACAACTGGAAAAAGGTAAGAACGATGTAAAATAAATGACTTTTATAATCACAAATACGCTGTTATGTTAGTACTAAATACATACAAAAAAATCTGTGAAATATTATGGAACTTAACTGCTAAGGTCATCATTCCCTAAGCTTACACACTACTTAACCTAAATTATCCTAAGGACAAACACACACGCCCATGCCTAAGGGAGGACTCGTACCTCCGCCGGGACCAACCGCACAGTTCATGACTGCAGCGCCGTAGACCGCTCGCCTAATCCCGCGCGGCTACTAAATACATACACTGATGATTGAGAACATAGTGATAAGTGCACACCGCGAGATTGAGTGCCACCTGTTAGCGTTTCGGATATATTATGAAGTAGACATGCGGAGCAGAGACGAATGGGGTTTCATTATAGCGACGATGAAATGAAATGAGCGTATGGCATCGTTGGCCGGGAGGCCCCTGTCCGGGGAAGTTCGGCCGCCAAGTGCAAGTCATTTCAGCTGACGCCACAATGGGCGACTTGCGTGCCGGTGATGAGGATGAAATGATAATGAGGACAACACAACACCCAGTCCCCAAGCGGAGAAAATCTCCTACCCGGCCGGGAATCGAACCCGGGCCTGCTTGCATGGGAGGCGAGCATGTTACCACCCAGCTGAGCAGGCGGACTCTGGCGACGATAAAGGCCACGTATGGCCTTATATCAGTATATTTGATTGTTGTGGCCCATGTTCCATCTCGACGCATGTGAAGAACGGCGTAGTTGGTAGGCCGCTCGCGAGCTACAATCGTGTACTTCTGTGGGAAGCTGTTGAGGACGCTGAAACCACGAGTACGTGATTAAACATTGCGCTTCCACACGTTACCATAGAATAGGGAGCGTGAAGGCTTGTCCGCTCTGTAAACATCTACATCTACATCCATACTCCGCAAACCACCTGACGGTGTGTGGCGGAGGGTGCCTTGAGTACCTCTATCGGTTCTCCCTTCTATTCCAGTCTCGTATTGTTCGTGGAAAGAAGGATTGTCGGTATGCCTCTGTGTGGGCTCTAATCTCTCTGATTTTATCCTCATGGTCTCTTCGCGAGATATACGTAGGAGGGAGCAATATACTGCTTGACTCTTCGGTGAAGGTATGTTCTCGAAACTTTGACAAAAGCCCGTACCGAGCTACTGAGCGTCTCTCTTGCAGAGTCTTCCACTGGAGTTTATCTATCATCTCCGTAACGCTTTCGCGATTACTAAATGATCCTGTAACGAAGCGCCCTGCTCTCCGTTGGATCTTCTCTATATCTTCTATCAACCCTATCTGGTACGGATCCCACACTGCTGAGCAGTATTCAAACAGTGGGCGAACAAGCGTACTGTAGCCTACTTCCTTTGTTTTCGGATTGCATTTCCTTAGGATTCTTCCAATGAATCTCAGTCTGGCATCTGCTTTACCGACGATCAACATTATATGATCATTCCATTTTAAATCACTCCTAATGCGTACTCCCAGATAATTTATGGTATTAACTGCTTCCAGTTGCTGACCTGCTATTTTGTAGCTAAATGATAAAGGATCTATCTTTCTGTGTATTCGCAGCACATTCCACTTGTCTACATTGAGATCCAATTGTCATTCCATGCACCATGCGTCAATTCGCTGCAGATCCTCCTGCAGTTCAGTACAATTTTCCATTGTTACAAACTCTCGATACACCACAGCATCATCCGCAAAAAGCCTCAGTGAACTTCCGATGTCGTCCACAAGGTCATATATGTATATTGTGAATAGCAACGGTCCTATGACACTCCCCTGCGGCACACCTGAAATCACTCTTACTTCGGAAGACTTCTCTCCATTGAGAATGACATGCTGCTTCCTGTTATCTAGGAACTCCTCAATCCAGTCACACAATTGGTCTGATAGTCCATATGCTCTTACTTTGTTCATTAAACGACTGTGGGGAACTGTATCGAACGCCTTGCGGAAGTCAAGAAACACAGCATCTACCTGTGAACCCGTGTGTATGGCCCTCTGAGTCTCGTGGACGAATAGCGGGAGCTGGGTTTCACATGACCGTCTTTTTCGAAACCCATGCTGATTCCTACAGAGTAGATTTCTTGTCTCCAGAAAAGTCATTGTACTCGAACACAATACGTGTTCCAAAATTCTGCAACTGATCGACGTTAGAGATATAGGTCTATAGTTCTGCACATCTGCTCGACGTCCCTTCTTGAAAACGGGGATGACCTGTGCCCTTTTCCAATCCTTTGGAACGCTACGCTCTTCTAGAGACCTACGGTACACCGCTGCAAGAAGGGGGGCAAGTTCCTTCGCGTACTCTGTGTAAAATTGAACTGGTATCCCATCAGGTCCAGAGGCCTTTCCTCTTTTGAGCGATTTTAATTGTTTCTCTATCCCTCTGTCGTCTATTTCGATATCTACCATTTTGTCATCTGTGCGACAATCTATAGAAGGAACTACAGTGCAATCTTCCTCTGTGAAACAACTTTGGAAAAAGACATTTAGTATTTCGGCCTTTAGTCTGTCATCCTCTGTTTCAGTACCATTTTGGTCACAGAGTGTCTGGACATTTTGTTTTGACCCACCTACCGCTTTGAAATAAGACCAAAATTTCTTAGGATTTTCTGCCAAGTCAGCACATAGAACTTTACTTTCAAATTCATTGAACGTCTCTCACATAGCCCTCCTCACACTACACTTCGCTTCGCGTAATTTTTGTTTGTATGCAAGGCTTTGGCTATGTTTATGTTTGCTGTGAAGTTCCCTTTGCTTCCGCAGCAGTTTTCTAACTCGGTTGTTGTACCACGGTGGCTCTTTTCCATCTCTTACGATCTTTCTTGGCAAATACTCATCTAACGCATTATGTACGACGGTTTTGAACTTTGTCCACTGATCCTCAACACTATCTGTACTTGACACAAAACTTTTGTGTTGAGCCAACAGGTACTCTGAAATCTGCTTTTTGTCACTTTTTCTAAACAGAAAAATCTTCCTACCCTTTTTACTATTCCTATTTACGACTGAAATCATCGATTCCGTAACCGCTTTATGATCGCTGATTCCCTGTTCTGCGTTAACTTTTTCAAATAGTTCGGGTCTGTTTGTCACCAGAAGGTCTAATATGTTATCGCCACGAGTCGGTTCTCTGTTTAACTGCTCAAGGTAGTTTTCAGGTAAAGCACTTAAAAAAATTTCACTGGATTCTTTGTCCCTGCCACCCGTTATGAACGTCTGAGTCTCCTAGTCTGTATCCGGCAAATTAAAATCTCCACCCAGAACTATAACATGGTGGGGAAATCTACTCGAAATATTTTCCAAATTATCCTTCAGGTGCTCAGCCACAACAGCTGCTGAGCCAGGGGGCCTATAGAGACATCCAATTACCATGTCTGAGCCTGCTTTAACCGTAACCTTCACCCAAATCATTTCACATTTCGAATCTCCGTCAATTTCCTTCGATACTATTGCACTTCTTATCGCTATAAACACGCCTCCCCCTTCACTGTCCAGCCTGTCTCTGCGGTATACATTCCGATCTGAGTTTAGGATTTCATTACTGTTTACGTCTGGTTTCAGCCAACTTTCTGTCCCTAGTACTATATGGGCGTTGTGACCGTTTATTAATGAGAGCGGTTCTGGGACCTTTCTGTAGACGCTCCTGCAGTTTACTATTAGCACATTAATATTGTTATTCCCTGTTGCATTTTGCCTACTCCTACCTCGCCGCGTCTCAGGAGGCGTCTTGTCGGGCCTAGGGAGGGAAGTATCTAACCTAAAAAAAAACCATGTGCATTCCACACGTACTCCGCTACCCTTGTAGCCGCTTCCGGTGTGTAGTGCACGCCTGACCTATTCAGGGGGACCCTACATTTCTCCACCCGATAGCGGAGGTCGAGAAATTTGCACCCCAGATCTCCGCAGAATCGTCTGAGCCTCTGGTTTAAGCCTTCCACTCGGCTCCAAACCAGAGGACCGGGATCGGTTCTGGGAACGATACTACAAATAGTTAGCTCTGATTTCACCCCGCGAGCGAGGCTTTCCGCCTTCACCAATTCCGCCAACCGCCTGTACGAACTGAGGATGACCTCTGAACCCAGACGGCAGGAGTCTTTGGTGCCGACATGAGCAACAATTTGCAGTCGGGTGCACCCAGTGCTCTCTATCGCCGCCGGTAGGGCCTCCTCCACATCTCGGATGAGACCCCCCGGCAAGCAGACAGAGTGAACACTGGCCTTCTTCCCCGACCTTCCCGCTATTTCCCTAAGGGGCTCCATCACCCGCCTAACGTTGGAGCTCCCAATAACTAATAAACCCCTCCCCCCGTGTGCCTGCTCGGACCTTGCTGAAGGAGCAGCCACATGTCCACTCACAGGCAGAGCGGGCGATGCCACACGGCCAGCCTCCACATTGACCCTCCGCCTCGTGCGCCGCGAACGCCGCTGAACCCGCCACTCCCCTTGGGGAGAGGGTGGCCCAACCGCGCCCAGTACACGCGAAGATGTCTCGACAGCAGGGACAGTGGATGAAGCATGTAACACCAGGGGGGTGTCTTGCGACGCACCAGACTCCCCACTGCCGCTACACTCCGAGGCAGCAGCCTGAAGACGGCTGACCGCGGCCATCAACACGCTCAGCTGTTCGCGAACAGTGGCCAGCTCCTCCTGCGTCCGTACACAGCAGTCACACATCCTATCCATCCTAAGGAATCAATTTACTGAAGAGAGTTAATCAACCTTTAACTAGACTGCTAATTCACTAAAGGCGGCTGTTTATCCACTAAACTGTTGTTGCTAGGCACTTCTTGTAGAAAACAATGAAAATAGCACTACCTGTCTCTGGACTGTATTGAAAACAAACACTAGCACTACTGGCACTATGGTTGACTAAAGGGACTCTCTGACTGTGTTCAAAACAAACACGAAATCTATGGAACTATTAATAGCACTCGACGGTTAAATCTTCCTAAAAGCAAATACACACGGAAGAAGAAGTGACAAGTAAGAAAAATACAGTTAATACTTAAATTAAGGTAGCTCGCTGCACAGCAGACGTGAAGCAGACGGCAGTTACGACGACACTGACTCTGCTGGCACTATGACTGACTAAAGGGACTCTCTCTGACTGTATTCAAAACAAACACGAAATCTATGGAACACTATTAATAGCACCCGACAATTAAAGCTTCCTAAAAGCAAATACACACGGAAGAAGAAGTGACAAGTAAGAAAAATACAGTTAATACTTAAATTAAGGTAGCTCGCTGCACAGCAGACGTGAAGCAGACGGCAGTTACGACGACACTGACTTTTATGTAAAGCTGGATAGGCGGTGATTTGTGAGAAATCTGAGGACAGAGTACAACGCTGGTGCAGGAGGAAGCGTTCCGCAGCACATCGTTCAGCTTTAGCTGTTTAACACTGGGTTCTTTGTTACTATGTTGACCAGCCAACATCGTCACTTAGGATTTCAGCGCGCACGGGATCATTCACATGGGACCGTGGATCAGTGGAAACGTGTCGTCTAGTTGGACGAATGCCAGTTTTTATTACAACAGGTCGATGATCGCGTCCGATCGCCCTGTCATCGAGTCGAATTTTGATTGCTTGTCGGGATTTATTGTAAGAATCGAAAGCATCTTTGCATTTGTGGACTACGTGAACATTATTGTGGACCTGCTATGTTTGATGCCAATGACTCGTAATTTTAGGGAATTGCGTGACCTTGTAAGGAAACCCTTCCAGTGAATTATCTAGCAGTAGGTACGTGCCTTAGCCTCTAGAACTTTCAACAGTCTCACTTTTTCGACGGGCGGAGCATTGTCGAGTCACGGCGAAATATTTCGTTGGAAGATGAAGGTTGAATCGTTCATGGCTTTGTCTGGAGTGTATGAATTTTATCAAAGTGAATGACTGAGATATAGTTAGGTCTGTTTTCCGTGGTTTGAAGGTGAATAAGTTAAGTTTAAGCACGTCGTCTTCTATTTCAGAGAAACCCCACCATCTTTTACTATCGCTTTCTAAGTAAATAATTACAGTTACGCCAAATACATTCTAGCTGCAGTTTCTTTTTTGTGTGATAGTATCTGGAGTAAGTCTCTCTTCCATTAGTCTGATTACTAATCATTAGGAACCACAGTCATCATGGGTAAAATTACGTGTCAGGAGGAGAGAAGAGCTTAACACCTGTACGTCTTGTGCCACGTATCTCCAAATATCTGTCAAGTACCTGGTTCATCAGCGTACACACGTATTACAATTTCAATGGAAGACGGCGCAATGAACCTATGAACGGATGCTGCGAATACGACGCAACTTCTTCACAGAAACTCAGTCGCCTGCTAGGGGAAACCTCTCCACAGAAACTCAGGTGCCTGCGAGAATGTACGTTAGTGACCGTATGAGATGCGCCAGGACATCTTATTTTGAGAAAGCATAAAATTCGAATGTCAGTAATCCTGCTTCCACTAAGTCGGCGTGATGTATGGACATGTACCAATCAGTATTTAGCAGTTTTACATGCGTAACAATTAAACCCATAATAACAGACGTTGGTGTCACTGAGCGTAGCAGGCTTCCCATGTAGACTAGAGTTTTTAAAACTGATTTCTACAGAAATGTCTGCATACCACGTTATGCCTATGTGGGTGAGGCAATGTTTACAAGAAACGTAACATTCATCAGTAGAAATAGCAGAATATCGGATGGCGATCGTGTGAACAACAACTCATTGTCAGACAACGGTCTGGTTCCCAGAATGAATCTTTCACTGTACAACGTAATGTGTGCTGTTTTGAAACATCCTGGCTACTTAAAACTGAGCGCCGTTTTGGGACTCGAACTAAGAACCTTTCCATAAGAGGGTAATGCTTACAAACTTTCTGAGGAGAGGAAAAACTTCTTAGCCAAGATCGCAATAAAACACTATATTCTGGATATCCGGTTTTGGTAAACTATGATACCATCATCAGATATGAAATAACATTAAAAAAGGTGCTACAAACTGTTGAAAAAATAATGCCAGATTAACTCTTAGAGGAATCAATGACAACATACCTTCGTACAGATTATTATAAACATCTTGTGCCAGATGTATACAAAATCCTCCCATTACATCTCCAGACGCACAAAATATGATATGAATGACGTGTTCGCACATCACAAGTAAAAGTAGAATTACTTTGTACACAAATCGCCACAACATTGCGTCCACATAATCAGACGTCATGCCTACTAGTGCACCACAATACTATTAACCAACCAACGCATGAGATTCGCTGACATCAAATACGATACGCGTAGCTGAAGCGCATAGTTTGTACCATTAAAAGTCAAATACGCAATTTAAAGCCAACCGTGATTCAAAATATACAAGTTCTGAAAGCTAAAAAACTTCTTGATGATTTCTTCCTGACAAGACGTACTTACGACGTCCTATATAGCATATTTATCGTAAATGCATTATATCATCATGAAACTGCAAGTACCTTTATGACAGCATAGCTAAGTAAGGGCCAACATAAATACTGAAGAAAACTAAATTTTTTTAAACATTATAAAAGGAAGTTAGACTGAATGCCAGAAAAAACCTTTGGGAAATTATTAAAATACAGCGGTGTTCAACCCAAAGTCTGCAGCTAGTGCAACCAATCCCAAAATTAAACTATTATAGTGCAAGACATCATGCTTAGAGCACGGAAAGATTAGGCGATGTGATTTCCTATATCAAGGCCATAATTACTAGTGACACGCCAACAGAAAGTACTCAAAAATGGTTACAGCCAGCTTCTTAGATTGATCATATGGACGTCTTCAGCCAAATAATACTGACCCAAAAACAAAACTTGATCCTGTATCACAACCCCACGGAAGCTAATTCACTTCATAACATAAATATAAAATATGAACTAATATACAGGCTGAGTCACCTAACGTTACCACTGGATATATTTCGTAAACCACATCAAATACTGACGAACCGATTCCACAGACCGAACGTGAGGAGAGGGGCTAGTGTAATTGTTTAATACAAACGATACAAAAATGCACGGAAGTATGTTTTTTTAACACAAAACTACGTTTTTTTAAATGGAACCACGTTAGTTTTGTTAACACATCTGAACATATAAACAAATACGTAATCAGTGCCGTTTGTTGCATTGTAAAATGTTAATTACATCCGGAGATATTGTAACCTAAAGTTGACGCTTGAAACCTCCGACGTTCAGTTGCGTGTTGTAACAAACACGCCGGCCGGAGTGGCCGTGCGGTTCTGGGAGCTACAGCCTGGAGCCGAGCGACCGCTGCGGTCGCAGGTTCGAATCCTGCCTCGGGCATGGATGTGTGTGATGTCCTTAGGTTAGTTAGGTTTAATTATATCTAAGTTCTAGGCGACTGATGATGACCTCAGAAGTTAAGTCGCATAGTGCTCAGAGCCATTTGAACCATTTTTTTGTAACAAACACGGGCTACGGTCGGCGAGCAGCATCTGCAGGGACATGTTTACGATGACGACCGTGTTTACGAGTGTGGCTGTAGTGCACTGTTGTGGTTTGGTCTAGCTGTCGCAGTGTCCGCAGCATCTTGCTGCTATTGTTATTCTGCATTCGTCTCCGCACGCAGACCAACTGTAGTACACCGTGTTACCAGACGTCTGTGATAGTGTAGTGTTGTAGGAACTGTGACCATAGTGTATTCGAACTCTGAAAAGGCGTAGATGATACTGATCTATGGCGAGTGTCGACGAAATGCAGCTGAAACCTGCAGGGTGTATGCAGAACGGTACCCAGACAGAGAGCATCCAACGTGCCGCACATTGCAAAACATCTACCGTCAACTGTATGCAACAGGTATGGTCGTAGCATGCAAACGGGTCCGTAACAGGCCCGTCACAGGAGAAGCGGGTGCAGTTGGTGTGTTAGCTGCTGTTGCCATAAACCCACACATGAGTACACGGGACATTGCAAGAGCCGGTGGACTGAGTCAAAGTAGTGTCATGCGCATACTGCATCGTCACCGCTTTCACCCGTTTCATGTGTCGCTACATCAGCAATTACATGGTGATGACTTTAATCATCGAGTGCAATTCTGTCAATGGACATTAACAGAGAATGCGTTGCAGTTTTACCTGTTTACCAATGAAGCGACTTTCACAAACCACGGGGCAGTGAATCTACAGAACATGCTTTACTGGTCCGTGGACAATCCTCGCTGGCTCAGACAGGTAGAGTGACAGCGACCGTGGACTGTAAATGTATGGTGCGGAATCATTGGCGACCACCTCATTGGTCCTCACTTCATTACAGGGGCCCAAACAGCTGCAACATACATCGCGTTTCTACAAATGATCTGCCGACGTTGCTCGAAAATGTCCCACTGGAAACGCGTCGACATATGTGGTATCAGCATGATGGTGCACCTGCACATTCCGCAATTAACACTAGGCTGACCCTTGACAGGATATTCGACGGGCGTTTCATGGGACGTGGAGGACGCATAAATTGGCCAGCCCATTCTCCTGATCTTACACTTCTGGACTTCTTTCTCTGGGGTACGTTAAAGGAGGATGTGTACCGTGATGTGCCTACAACCCCATAGGATATAAAACAACGTATTGTGGCAGCCTGTGGCGACATTACACCAGATGCACTGCGGCGTGTACGACATTCATTACGCCAGAAATTGCAATTGTGTGCAGCAAATGATGGCCACCACATTGAACATCTATTGGCCTGACATCTCGGGACACACTCTATTCCACTCCGTAATTGAAAACGGAAACCACGTGTGTACGTGTACCTCACCTCTCATGGTAATGTACATGTACGTCAGTGAAAAAGACCAATAAAACGGTGTTAGCATGTGGACGTAATGTGCTGTTCCAGTCTCTTCTGTACCTTAGGTCCATCACCGTTCCCTTTGGATCCCTACGTAATTCGGTGCTCTCCGATACCCACGATCGAACAGCGGAGGAGTGGTACTCAAGCGTCAACTTTAGGTTACAATATCTCCGGATGTAATTAACATTTTACAATGCAACAAACGGCACTGATTATGTATTTGTTTATATGTTCAGATCTGCTAACAAAACTAACGGGTTCCATTAAAAAAACGTATGTTTGTGTTAAAAAACATACTTCCGTGCATTTTTTTATGGTTTGTATTAACCAATTACACTAGTCCCTCACCTCACGTTCGGTCTGTGGAATCGATTCGTCAGTATTTGATGTGGTTTACGAAATATATCCAGCGGTAATGTTAGGTGACTCACCCTATATAACGGTGCCTAGGAATATTGTTATGTAGCCAACTATCTGTCTTCATTCATCAACCTACACAAAGGAAATCTAGTGTGGTTAGGACTCTGAATAACTCATGGGCTCAATTAATTAATACTACAATACTTGGTGGCTACCCTTAAAAAATCGTGCTATTACACCATTGTAGCTCGAAGTCCAATTGCGTGGGCATATAGTCGCAGATACTAAAGAGTTAACCCCACCAAATACTCGGCGCCTGCTTGCAGCAAGGCAAAAACTGCCTTCGACCCGTAGAGCAGAAGGCTGTAAAGGTGCTAGAGACCTAGTTATGAAATATATCGTTGACCATACGAGTCATAAACCACTACGTAGCTCGAGGTCTACTTCAAATCACAGAACCAAATTTTGAAGAGTAATAGCTAAATACGAGACATTCATTGGCGTACACAACTACGTCTGTGGCCTTCTATCTACTCCATAATGTAAGTTGGATATGAGGAGATATTCAATTATGTTTCGATAGTACAGCAGTGCAGCTTAGTGCCTACATTCCCCAACATAAAGTTGGAACTAATTCCACGACAAACAACTTGAATCTGAAACACAATAACGACCTAGCTTGTGTATGCAATAGAACCTTACTGTCATCTTTCTAACAATTATAACGTAAATACATACAGACGTACCTCGAAATCTCCGTCAAGTTAATGTCCAACATTTCCTGAAGGACTAACAGTTATAGTCTGAAGCCTTTCCAATTCCTAGCAACTGAATACCACCCTGTATATGAATAGAAACGGCCAAAATATCGCAATAAATGTGTCAAAGAAATACATCGTACATACTGCAGTAAACACTGTCGGAGTAAAACTGAAATAAGAGATATCCGACTCGAAGACAAAGCCTGTGTTAGGAGAACACCTTTCTTTATCCATAGAGTGAATTGCAAGGGATATTAGTGGGTATTCAATAATCTGCCATTTATATAGGACTGCAGTTATAGAGTAACCTTCAACAACGCTAAGTGAAACTATTGGAGATCTAATGCATTATACACAAGACACTCTGACAACTTAGCCTCACTATACAATCGGACAGAACTGTCTCTTAACTACAAGAATTAAAGCGGACCCACAAACACACACCAGCGTAGCTTGAGATCTAATTCCAAACCGTAATCCAAAAGGTACTGAATGCAAGAATGTGATCAATTTTCACACCCTACAGTTGCATATATGAGGCTGCTCCCTTCCTTTAAACAACAAATAGTTGTACCATGCTATTAAAGAATTTCGTCAAAACCTTTATACAGGAATGTAGCTCGAGGTCTACGTATGATAACATAACGTAAATAGTGCAGAGGTCCTAACCATAATAGATCTAGGTACTACTGGCGCCTAGCATTTATTTGCTACCAGATATTACAATTCACTGATTTCTAGGTGGAAGCCTATAACTTCGCCTTGCATATATAAGTAATATCGTCACCTACAAGTCATGTACAGAGCTGCGGAGTTCGAGCCCTATGTTCGACGCCGTTATACCGCAGGGAGCCAAACTAGGTAGAACCTATTATATCACAAGTACACTGAGTGAAACAGGGTCAATATACGGTACATCAATATACTTGAACTCTAACTAATTACTTGCAGTACCACATCCGCCCAAATAAAAGTATGACGGCACAAAATGTAGCCCAAGATGAAACAACAAGGTCCAAAGGCCAAGCAGAATTTTATATCTGAAGGTCCAAGGGGCAAACAGAATTTTTCTTTTTTTGCCCTGAAGAAACAGTTGATGTCTAAGTGCGGAAAATGTGATACGTATCAAAATCTAATTAAAGCACACAGAGTTTATAGAACATCTTGAAATATTCTGAAGAAATTGATATCGGCAAACTCTAACTGATCCTTAACAGCATTTTCTTTATATAGTTTTCTGTGGCTGTGTACCTGCATGGTTTCTAAAGTATCAAGATAATTACCGTACCGACGTTGTGTAAGACCTTGAAATTGTGGTCAATGGCAGTCATATTATGCTTAGGTTCTCGAAGGTGCTCCCCAAAAGCAGATTTATTGTGTGTAATCGTGTGTTCTCTACATTTCACCAAAAAGACCGACCAGTTTAACCTATATAGAACCTATTGCATTGCCTACACTCTAGTTTATATACTCCAGATTTTTTATATTTGTCACTATTTTTGCCGATGTAATGCCGCAATTTAAACCGAAACGTATTATTAATTTGGAAAGCTATAGAGATATTGGATTTGCGAAACTCTCTCTCAATAAAATGTCTCATACACTTTTCCCCTGTATACCATGGGCACATATTTAGTCTTGGGCCTACGAGCTTTATAACTGTAATTGTTCCTAAGTTTCTGTTTTAATGTATTATATAAAGACTCAGCTTCTCCCTCTTTATAACCATTATTAATAGCAATCTGCTTCAAAATCCGCAGTTCGTTGGCTACGCTATCAGAATCCAGAGGAAATTTTAACATTCTATAAACCATGGAGTTGAAAAACGCATATTTTTAACATGGGGATGACAAGAGTCTGCTCTTATAATCGAATGTGTACATGTAGACTTACGAGAAATACAAAATTTGTACTTCCCATAACTTTTAGAAATTGTAACATCCAGGCAATTTAGACTTTAATCTTTCTCTAAGTCGACTATAAACTGAATATTCTTTAGTAAACCAATTAGAGCCGCTAGATACCTTTTTTTTTCTTTCATCTTCCCTGATAAGGGCGATCAAATCGTCTACATAACGTTGGTAATACACAGTTCTATCGTTAAATTTTTTATTAAACTTAAGCAATTTATTTTCAAGGTTGTTCACAAAAATGTCGGACATCATGCCACTTAGCCAATTACTATTGTCAATCCCTTTTCTTGATGATAAATTTCATTATTAAATAAGAAATAACTACTTGACAGTACCACCGAGCAGAGAGGACGCATAGCAGAGAAGCAGCAGCACTTGTCTGATAATCTGTAAATTAATTTAGTCTTTGTTTTTTGTTCTCGTGCTTCTGCAGAGAAGTGAACTGTAAGTGTGTATTTTAATGTGTAGACTAGTGGTTATAAAGTTAATCACAGTTTTTGTTGTTACATAAGTCTTGTGAATAACCTTGTGTAGGGCGGCTTCCTAGAGTAAATTTTCCCGTCGCCAGAAACTCCGCCACGTCACTAAGTTTTAATTTTTGCTAGTAGTCAGCACACACTTTAGATCAGTGCATTGTAGTTTGAATATTTATCCTGTGCAGTAACTTTCCGGTAAACAGGATTTCTAATAATCAGCATCAGAAGAGACATTTATTTCTGTTTAATTGCTTACAGTATCAGAGTAGAGTGAGAAATCTGTACAGCAACTTTTAGCGTTACGTTATTCTTGTTGGTACATTTTCAAACTCAGTAGCGAAATTTGAGAGCTGATATCTATTTTATGCACAGTACGGTATCTCTAGGGACTATGCTTGCAGACCTGCGACGCCTTTGGTGCCTCTGGAATCCACTGTTGACCCGCACGTCGCTGCGGCTTCCGATATGCAACATCTGTCCGGTCCGTCCTCACTCCAGAGTGGGTGGCAGACACGGGTGGGTTCGCGTGTCTCGGGAAAGAAAGTAAAAGAGGGAACAGGCCGTGAGGCTGGCCCCCTAAGTCTCAGCAACAGGTACGAGGTGCTACCTAGAGTTGATGATGACTCTGAGACAGCACGGGATGCCTCTCCTGTTGGGCCAGCGGTCGATTTTCCTGCCCGGCAAACACAAGTACAGAGGGTGGGTACTCTAGTCATTGGGAGCTCCAATGTCAGGTGGGTGATGGAGCCCCTCAGGGAGATAGCAGGAAAGGCGGGAAAGAGTTCCAGTGAGCATTCGGTATATTTACTGGGAGGTCTCCTCTGTTATGTGGAGGAGGCTCTGCCGGCGGCTATCGAGCGTACTGGGTGCAATCGGCTGCATGTAGTGGCACATGTCGGCACGAATGACGCCTGCCGCATGGGTTCTGAGGCCATCCTCGGCTCCTTTCGGCGGCTGGCTGATTTGGTGAAGGCAATTAGCAAGGCACGCGGGGTGCAGGCTTAGCTGTCTATTTGTAGCATCGTACCCAGCGTTGATCGCGGTCCTCTGGTTTGGAGCAGAGTAGAAGGTCTAAACCAGAGGCTCAGACAGCTCTGCGACGGTATCGGATGCGAACTTCTCGACCTCCGCCATCGGGTGCAGAATTATAGGGTTCACCTTAATAGGTCAGGCGCGCACTACACGCATAAAGTGGCTACTATTGTAGCGCAGTACGTGTGGCGGGCACATGGGGCTTTTTTAGATTAGAAAACCCCTCCCTTGGGAACAAAGACGATTTGCCTTTTAAATCAGCCACAGCGGCCGAAGAGAATCTTGGTCCTCGCAGATCAGAGGTAGAAAGGATTAATATGATCTTAGTAAACTAGAGGAGCATCCAAGGAAAAGTTCAGAATTAGTGTCGCTCACAGAAGGTTATAATGCACAGACAGTATTGGAAATAGAAAGCTGGTTGAAACCAGACGTCAATGACAACGAAATCCTAAATTCAGACTGGAATATTTCTCGTGAGAGTAGGTTAGTTGCCAATGGTGGCGGGGTATTTACAGCAGTAAAAAGTTCGAAAAACTCTAGCGATGTTATCACGGATTCTGAATGTGAATTAATTTGGGTGAAATTGAGTATCAAAGGAAGGTCAAAAATGGTGATCGGGTACTTTTATAGACCACCTGGGTCAGGATTTGTAGTTGCAGAGCGCTTCAGGCTGAACTTGCAGAATATCATTAGTAATTTTCCTGATCCTGCTGTTGTAATGGGGGTGACTTCAACTTGCCAGGTATAGATTGGGAGTGTTATGCCATCAAAACTGGTGCCAGAGACAGGTAATCATGTGGTATTGTTTTGTATGTCTTGTCCAAAAATTACCTTGAGCAAATAGTTAGAGAACCAACTCGTGAGGGTAACGTCTTAGACCTCCTGGCAACAAACAAATCTGAACTTGTCGAATCGGTTACCGTAGAGGACGATATCAGCGATCATAAGGCTGTGTCAGCATCTATGACGACAGGTCGTACAAGGAATGTTAAGAAAGGTAGGAAGATATATTTGCTCAGCAAGAGTGACAGGATACAAATTTCAGAATACCTCAGCAGTCAGCATCAAATATTCGGTAATGAGGACGAAGATGTGGAGAATAACTGGAAAAAATTCGAAGACATAATTCAATATGTCTTCCGAGTAATATTTTAAGGGATGGGAAAGATCAACCATGATTTAATTGCCGTGTTAGGAAAGCACTACGTAACCAAATAGCATTTCATCTCAGATTGAAGAGAAGTAAAAACCTAGCTCACAAACAAAAGCTGAACGAAGCGAAAATGAGCGTTAAGGCGAGCAATAAGAGAAGCGTTCAATGATTTTGAAAGTAAGACGTTGTCGAATGACCTGTGTAAAAACCGTAAGAGGTTTTGGTCGTATGTAAATCAATATGTGGGTCAAAATCCTCTATTCATTCTCTCAGCGACCATAGCGGCACTGAACCGGAAGACAGAGAGAAGGCCGAAATACTGAATTCGGTATTCCGAAGTTGTTTCGCCGCGAAAGATCGTAACACAGCCCCTCCTTTCAATCGTCGTACGAACATCAAAACGGTGGATATTGAGATGACCGATCGCGGAATTGAAAAGCAGCTACAATCGCTTAATGGGGGAATGGCTTCAGAACGAGATGAGATACGTATAAGATTCTATAAAGATTATGTGAAACAACTTGCTCCCCTTCTAGCAGTAATTTATCGTTGATCACTTGAGCAAAGAAAGGTACCTAACGACTGGAAAAAAGTGCAGGTGATTCCCGCATTTAAGAAAGGCCGTGAGACAGATCCACACAATTATAGACCTATATCGTTGACGTCAATTTATTGTAGGATTATGGAACATGTATTATGCTCAAGAATTAAGAAGTTCTTGGAAAATGAACTTCAGCTCTATAAAAATCTACATGGATTCCGCAAAGAGAGATCCTGTGAAACTCAGCTCACTCTGTTCCTCCATGAGATCCACAGCGCAGTGTAAAACGGCGCTCAGGTTGATGCCGTGTTCCTTGATTTCAGCAAGGCGTTTGACACCGTCCGGCATTGCCGTTTAATGTAAAAAATAAGAGCTTACGGAGTATCGGTGCAGACATGCGATTGGATTCAAGACTTTCTTGCAGACAGAACTCAACACGTCACTCTTAACGGAACTAAATCGACAGATGTAAAGGCAATATCCGGAGTACCACAGGGAAGTGTGATAGGACCGTTGTTGTTCACAATATACATAAATGATCTAGTAGAAAGCGTCGGATGCTCTTTAAGACTTTTCGCAGATGATGCAGTTGTTTACACCAAAGTAGCAACGCCAGACGATAGTAAGAATTTGCAGAACGACCTGCAAAGAATTGATGAATGGTGCAGGCTCTGGCAGTTGACCCTGAATGTAAATAATTGTAACATATTGTGCGTACATAGGAAAAGAAATCCACTACTGTACAGCTACACTATTGATGACAAATAGCTAGAGACAACGTCTGCCATAAAACATCTAAGCGTAATTATCCAGAGCGATCTCAAGCGGAATGAACAGATAAAACAGATAGTGGGAAAAGCAGACACAAGACTCAGATTCATGGGAAGAGTCTTAAGGAAATGTAACTCATCCACGAAAGAAGTGGCTTATAAGGCGCTTGTTCGCCCAATTCTTGAGTATTGTTCATCTGCCTGGGATCCCTATCAGGTAGGACTGAGAGAGGAGGTAGAAAAGGTCCGACGAAGAGCGGCGCGTTTCGTCACGAGATTGTTTAGCTGGCGAGAGAGCGTTATGGAGATGCTAAACAAACTCCACTGGCAGGCATTACAAGAGAGGCGTTGTACGGCACGGAGAGATCTACAATTGAAATTTCGTGACTGCACTTTTCAGGAGGAGACAGACAACATATTACTTCCCCCACTTACATCACTTATTGACCACGAGGAGAAAATTCGACAAATTAGAGCTAATGCAGAGGCTTACCGACAATCATTCTTCCCACGCACTATTCGCGAAAGGAACAGGATTGGAGGGATCAGATAGTGGTATCGAAAGTACCCTTCGCCACACACCGTTAGGTGGCTTCAGGAGTATGATGTGGATGTCTATCAGTTCCACAATTTCCACCTTACTTAGTTTCTGATGAGTTATTAAGTTATTCTTTATGAAATGAAATGATCCTATGTCATTTATTGGCCAGGATATTCCTTTCAGGGTTCAGTACGACTTCTATACATTCATTAAGAGCAATGTTGGCACACGCATTTTTTATATCGGAGGATACTAATTTTGAATCTTTCGGAATGTCAATATTTTTAAAAATGATGCCAATTCCAGACTATTTTTGAGATTCTATGTGCTATCGAAAACATAATATTCTTTTATTCTTTTTATTTTTAAGAATTTACTCACTTAGTAATTAAGTGAAAATTTTTTTTCGACGATCAGCCTAATACTTCGGCCTTCTTTATGTGTTTCAACTTGAGAACGTAAAGTAGGAACCTTCACATTCATCATTTTTAAATTGTGTTTCTCTCTTTCGTCTAAAATGAAGCTAAACTCTTTAATTTTCTTGTTAAGATTAGAGTCTAATTTATCAGTTGGATTCTTATCAACGCAACAAATGTTGTTTTCAGAAAAGAACGTCTCAGTTTTCAAAATGTAGTCCTAGTCTTGTATTACAACCGAAGTATTACTCTTATCTGCTTTTGTTAAAATAGCTGGCTGTCATGCAATTTTTTATTAATCGAGGCGAAGACTCGATATTCAGTTATTGCTTGGGTTGAACCGCTTAGTTCATTACCTATAAAATTATCTGCTTGAACTGCTGTTGACGCACATTTACTTTTACTCATGTCTGACATGTCTAATGTGATTTTAGTTTCAGCAGTGATTTATGCCCTAACTGCGACACGTACTTGTCATGTTATAGTGCAAACCATTTTTATAATAAATTAATTTCTGCATCGTTTAAACGAATATTACTTAAATTCTCAACACGTATAGCAAAAGTAGCACCTTTTTTAAGAAAGATCTCCAATTCAAGTCTCGGTGCGTAACACAGTTTTAAGTTTCAGGAGTTTTCAAAGTAGCGCATACTCCGTTGCCAGAGAAAGGTTCATATTGGTTGGTGTTCACAACAATTTTGTGTGCCGTCATCATTTACTCCCTGATAGACTAAACAAACCCATCTGTAAAATATGTCTCGAATTTGTGTAGAAAAAAACACCGTACAAATCATTGTATTTAATTAGTGATTACTGGTTTCAATTAGATAAATAGATCTTCGGATGTTGTTTGTTGTTGTGGTCTTCGGTCCAAAGCCTGGTTTGATGCAGCTTTCCATGCTACTCTACCCTGTGCAAGCCTCTTCATCTCCGAGTAACTACTGCACCCTGCATCCTTTGCAATTTGCTTGGTGTGTTCATTCCTTGGTCTCCCTCTACGATTTTTACCGTTCACGCTTCTCTCCAATATGAAATCGATGATCCCCTGGCGCCTCAGAACGTGTCCTACCAACCGATCCCTTCTTCTACTCAAATTTTCCACAAATTCCTCTTCTCCTCAGTTCTATTCAATACCTCTTCATTAGTCACGTGATCTACCAATCTAATATTCAACATTCTTCTGTAGCACCACATTTCAAAAGCTTCTATTCTCTTCTTGTGTACACTGTTTATCAGCCGTGTTTCACTTCCATACGTGGCTACACTCCATACAAATAATTTCAGAAAAGTCTTCGCGATGCTTAAATCTATACTCGATTTTAACAAATTTCTCTTCTTCAGAAATGCTTTCCTTGTCATTGCCACTCTAGATTTTATATCCTCTCCACTTCGACCATCATCAGTTATTTTGCTGCCCAAATAGCGAAACTCATCTACTACTTTAAGTGTCTCGTTTCCTAATCTAATCCCCTCGGCATCACCTGATTTAATTCGACTACATTCCAATATCCGCGTTCTGCTTTTGTTGATATTCATCTTATATCCTCCTTTCAAGACATTGTACGCTCCTTTCAACTATTCTTCCAAGTCCTTTGCTGCCTCTGACAGAATTACTACGTCGTCGGCAAACCTCAGGATTTTCTTCTCCCTGGATTTTAATTCTTACTCCAAATTTTTCTTTTGTTTCCTTGACAGCTTGCTCAATGTACAGACTGAATAACATCGTGAATAGGCTACTACTCTGTCTCAGTACCTTCGCAACCACTGCTTCCCTTCCATGCCCCGCGAATCTGGTAACTGCCATCTGGTTTCCGTACAAATTGCAAATAGTCTTTCACTCCTTGTATTTTACCCATGCCACTTTCAGAATACCAAAGAGAGTATTCCAGTCAACATTGTCAAGAGCTTTCTCTAAGTATACAAATGATATAAAAGTAGGTTTGCCCTTTCCTCAGTCTATCTTCTGAGGTAAGTCGTAAGGTCAGTATTGTCTCGCATGTTCTTACTTTTCTACGGAGTCCAAACTGATTTTCCTCGAGGTCGATTTCTACCAGTTTTCCTTTCGTCTGTAAGGAATTAGTATTTTGCAACTGTGACATATTAAACTTTTTCACATCTGTCAGCACCTGCCATTTATGGAATTGGAATTATTATATACTTCTTGAAGTCTGAGGGTATTTCGCCTGTCTCATGCGTGTTGCTCACCAGGTGGAAGAGTTTTGTCATGGTGGCCCTCCCAAGGCTAACAGTACACGTAAAGCTGAAAAATTCCGTTTCTCTAAAAGACTGGATTCTGTAACATTCAGCTAACTAAAATCCAATAACAGACCTATGAAGGTTGTCTTATAATACAGGGGGTATCGAAATTCTGGTTACTGATTGCTTAAGGGTTCTTGGTGTACAATGGTTTTAACAGAGCCCATGATCCGAGATAACGTGTTACCATGACACGGAAGAAACTGTACAATAGTGTCACACTATTAAACTGTTTACGAACGTAGTGACCGTGAGAGTCACAGTAAGTTACTAACGCTGCTTTACCCATCACCGTGACAAAGTGCAACGCTGCTCTAGTAATCACTATTTATGCATCCCTCTGTAAGGCGTTCGTCATGGAAATTTCGAATCATCCTGTAGATTACTTGTCTTACTTTTCATATTTCTAGTATCACACTCTGTGTTCTAATCTTCCATTACAGTCTTGCATCTTTAGCTTAGAATAATGTCCCATACCCAGTGAGGATGATTATAACTTACTAATAAGCCGTCGCTGAATGTACGTGATGATTGTTAAAGGTAAATTAACATTATTGGAAATTGTAAGAAAAGGATATGTAAGCAATTATTTGCGTTATGAACCAATAAGTGCTTAAAATGAGTGTTAACTAGTAAGAATTTTGTTTTTTAAACTGAAGTTACAGATACGAAGTACTGTCGTGAACAACATAAATTTTACTATGTGATAAGGCAGGTGCTAATTAAATCCAAAAGATTATCAACTAATTTTATCTCTCCCTCCAGCTTCTATAAGGCAGGCTAGAATTTGTTCTCTTAGTTGTGTTGTTTAATTCTCTTCTGTTTATAACGAAATACCTCGTTTCGGTGAAATCCGAGTTGTGAAAAGATAAATTGTTTTTGTGTATGTACAAGGTATAATTTGTCCTGGCTCTTGTGGTTTGCTGTCTTTTTTCCATGGGAAGCAAGCAACTTTATCGGCTCCTTTCTGTGTATTAATTACATCCCTACATATCTTTTTTATTTACTCAGACGTCAGAGGTAGCTTTTCTTTAATCATGCAGGTACGGTTATCACTCAGTTCTTTGTTTTGAAAGTAGTTAATCAGTAATTTGTATGGGAACGGCAACATCATGCTTCGTTTGCAGGAAGTGAATCGCAGAATGGAAAGCCACCCATGAGCAGTCAATCATCGAGTCTGCTCAGACGGCGCTTCTGCAGAAGCAATTATGTTGTAATAAGCGAGCGAACATCAAAGCTGCCGTTTCATCGTGTGCTGATCGAATACGTGTAGTAATATTTCAGCGCTATAACAGCTAGCCAATTTACGAGATCACGTGGAAGACTCTCCGTTCATCTGAAATGACTTCGGACTCCGCTGTTCACATCTGAATCACGCTGGACAACATTGTCAGCTACGGTGCAGCCTTATTATATCACAAATGCCCTGAAATGGATGCGTAACATATCTTCTTAATGTGACAGAAAACTGTTGCGGAACACCTGTTGCACTAAAAACAATAATTCGATAATATGTTCTATCATAAGTGCACTAAAGCAACGAACATTTAAATTTATGTGTATAGTATCACACTAAATTAGAAAGAACTAGGCGCAATGTAAGTATTTGTTCATGACAGAAGTCATTTATCGGGGCAATAGTAAAATAATTCTCGTGTTGATTGAACTGTAAAATACAGTAACAGTCCCTCATTTCTTTTGACACCTTTTTAATATGGAGAGATGTAAGTTAACTCTGTCTGTAACAGTTCCCGTGAAAGTCATTCTTCTTATCGATTCGGCTTTGCAGTTATGGCCTGAATTCAGTTTTGGGTGACATCTTTAAATCTGCTCAAATAAACGGAAAAAATATACAAAATGTGATTACGTGCCTCCAGTTAAGGTGAGTGAAATAAATCATTACAGTAAACGATAAATTTCTCCTCTCGTGCTTTAAATGCAAGTACGTTACCATACCAAGGTTCCACACTTCTAGTTGACATATTATGCATCACCGTTTACAAAATTCCGTAGAATGTATTCCCAAACCAGTGTGTTAATTCGTTCCATAACTGCTGGTTATTCTGTCTCGTACCGGCCTGTGGTGTGCAGTGGTGGGTATCATAACACTCGGGGAAGCTGGTATCTGTAGAGTGGTGGAATCTACCGAAACCTACGCTACTCATGAGGTCGTGGGCGTGGCCGATACGTGTGCAGTGCAGCCAGCCACTGTGGAGGATAGACCGGCGATGTATTTACTTACATTTACTTTATGTCTGCACATAAGCAGATGATGTCGACCAGTGGTTAACGGAAATAGGAGGTCGGCCAGTTTTAACGGAAAACCACTCCAGTACTCAGTTGGCAGCTATAAGTAAATTAACATAGAAGAGAATGTACTTAAAAATATCTAAATGGGAATGGTCACTTGTGGTCTACAAGAGACTGACGGTAAGTAGGATATTTACGTGAAGAGCTATGGTAAAATTATATTAAGAGTGAACAGTGTCGGTGCAACCCCCTCATGTTATTGCATGGTGCGTCCAGCGAAATGCAATACTGACACATCCACTTACTGAAACTTCCTCTTACTTGAACGCAGTTGATCTGAACGAATGTGCTTGTATGGTGTCTTGGTAAAAACAGAATTGCGTAATAGAGTGTTTTCTAACTAAAGCGACTAATATTCCTTTTTCAGCCATATCCATACAACTCACTTCTGCCTTCATCGATAACTACTTAAAAATGGATTTCATCTGTAACTGTAACAAACGAGCATACTGCTGTGAGCACTCACATTTCAATTGATGAGTTTGCCTGACAGTATCGAAAGTACGCAGACTATTCGCAAAGTAAGCTCTGACTGGGCGCGAAATGAAAACAACAGTGAAAATACAATCAAGCTTTTCACAGATGTTTGGGCGGCGTCTCTAGTGCGCCCGTCGATCACGTCATGTCATTCTTTTCAGTACTGAGCGCATACTGAGCTTGTAAATAGACTGCCTGGACATCAGCGCCTGCCGCCAAGTGAGGGCCTGGTGAGATATGTCACTTGATGTCATGCCGACATGCGCTTGTTTCTACATGACAATTCTCGACCGCACTCTGCAGGGGAAATGAAGATATTTCTGCAGCGTTTTCGATGGTAAATGTTTAATCACCCCTAATACTGTTCGTAATTGGCTCATCCTGAGTTTAATCTACAGTCAAATGAACCGCTGTCTATTAACACAACATTTTGCCACAGACATCGAGCTGTAGACCAGCGTAGACAAATCGTGTAAACAACGGATTGCTGCCTTCTATGACAAGGTTATTAGCAAGTCGGTACAACGCTACGACAAATGTCTGAAGTCTGAGCGGCGACTGTGTAGAGAAGTAGCTGCTGTAAGGTGAGTCTGTTCGAGAAGTAACAATAAATTTACAGTTTTAATTTAGGAAACCTTTTTATTTGAACTGCATAATTCAGTATCGCTAAAGCGCAACACTGTTGCTATTCGAAACTTCCTGATAGCTTCAAACTGTGTGCCGGTCCGAGACTCGAACTCGAGACCTTTGCCTTTCGCAAGTAAGTGCTCTACCATCTGAGCTACCCAAGCACGACTCAAGCCTCGTCCCCACAGCTTTACTTCTGCCAGTACCTCGTCCCCTACCTTCTGGCTACTGTTGTTATTCCATTGCTCAGCAGTAACTCGTAGTTCGGGATATGATCCACTAGTCAAAGGTATTCAGTTATTTTGTAGTAGCTGTGTACAGAATCGTAGTTCTTACGACATAAGGAAGAGACGTTAGGAATCTTCCTGACAGATTAAAACAGTCGTCGTGTGACTTGTAGTTAAAAACCAGTTACCAGTTCTTACAGGAGCGCGTGAAGTGTCTCCGCCTACAGCAAGCCAGCTCGTCCAAACGTGTCTTCTCATTGCGTAGGCGTGGGTTCTGGGTAGCAGATCTACTCAGTTCGGTTCGGTTAATACAGTTTTCACCTACTCAGGGCTTGGACGTTCCAGCTACGAGGTGGGTCATCGAAGGTGCTCCGTAAGAAATTGGAAAAATATTGCTTATAGCGTGGGTTGCGTATCAGGACGCAGTGTCGTTCGTTGAGATAAGTCCAATATCCTAGCGTAGACTTGTCGCCAGAAGTAAAAAGGCAGCGGATCGTGTGGCCACAGATCCAATTCACAGAGTGAGTTTTGGCGGAGGGGTAGAAAGTCTTATCGGGGTACAAAAGCATGTGGACGTCGATCTGAGCTGGTGTCTGTCGAGTAAGAAACGCCAAAATGCGCCGCGCAAGTGTCCAGACGTCGAACGCTGTGCCACAGTGGGACCGGTGGACATCCGTGTCATCCACTCCAGCGGGTGCAGAGGGATGAATAGGCGAGATGGATGCGGTGCAATCGATCTCGGTTAACTTGTTTGCCATTCACAGTGATGTACCACGCTGATTGAACGTCTGATTCGAGAAAACGCGCATGGATCGCCTTCCATATGTGTCGTCACACGTACTGTGGATACTGACGTTCGATGGGGTCGGACGGGCGGCACTGTTGTAACAATTCGCATTTCGTGGGGTACAAACGTGTAAGTGGTAAGGACCGGTAGACATAACTGAATTCCAGGAAAAATCGTTGGATGTAATAAAAGGGGGTTGGAATGGTCGATACCAGTACTGGGGCGGACAAGGAGGCCGGCGCAAAGTTGAGAAGCAGGAGGCTAGTAAGGCTCTGCGGGCAACGATGCCAAAATTTTAGTTGGGAGCTGACGTAAAGTGCCTTGACACGAGTCGGCACGTGGATGAGTCCCACCCCGCCACTATCTCGTGGCAGTGCAAGGGATTCATATTGCACCTTGAATAACATCCCCGAACTTACGAAGGAGCCGAAGGCCATCAACATTCGTCGGCCCAGGAAATTTGGGACTGGTAGTACTTGAGCCACGTGTGGTATACGGAGAGCATGATACATGTTCACGTATTGCGCGCGTTGGATAACGTCGAGAGCTCGTAGACCTGCAAGATTTGCTCTGATTGTCTGTAGCAAGAGTCTACCATTGATAGTCACTGAGCGGCGCAGATCTGCTGCGAAATCAAGTCCAAGACATCGTATGTTAGCGGCGACACTAAGGGGGCAATGCATCTCTCCGGCAAGCCCTCACCAATGAGCAGGACCTTGGATTTTGACACGTTGAGGCAGATCCCCGACGCTTCGCCGTAAGTCGCCACTCATGTCAGTGCTGCTCGTACTTCATCTTCACTGCGCAGATATAGTACTATGTCGTCTGCGTAGGCTGTACAACAAAAACGGTGGCCGTGCACAGCCATACCTTCCAAACGTAGGCGCATGCCCTGGAGCAGGGGTTCCAAGGCGAAAGCATACAAAATCGTGGAAAGAGGGCAGCCTTGTCGTACAGATCGTGCGATGACCACGGGCGGTGTGAGGCAACCTTTGTACATGATTTTAGGGGTTGCACTACTCAACAGTCGCATAACCACTGTGACAATACCGCCAGGAAAGCCAATATTCTGAAGAACTGTCCGTAAATAGAAATGGTCAACACGGTCGAAAGCCTGGCTAAAGTCCAGTGAAGCCAAGGCACCAGGGAGACTTTGATAATGCGCTAATGCTATCATGTCTTTGTAACGGCAAAGGGCCGTACGGATGTCGTTGTCGCCTCCAAGGAAAGTCTGGTCGCGAGATGTGACGTAACGTGCGACCTACTTGAGTCGCGATGCCAGTAGCCGTGTGAATATGTTCACGTCGCTGTTGAGCAAAGTAATTGGTGGATAGTCCTGGACCCTCGATAACCCGTGCGGTTTATGTACGGGGATAATAATGCCATCTAGAAAGGCGCTCGGGACCACTGTCATCAGTGACATCAGCTCTTGTGCGATTGCCGTCCACGTGGAAGCCAACAAATAATGAAAAATTTTATAAAATTCGATGGGTATACCGTCAGGTCCAGGAGATCTGTTATCGGAACCCACCGTGATAGCATCTACCACTTCATCTGTGGTTACGTCGTCTTGGAGGTCATGCACTGCATCCTGCGGAAGAGTGTTGTAGTAAGCTGAGCGACTTCTGTGATCAGTGCTGCAGAATGCGGTACGGCTGTGTATAGCCCGGCAAAATGAGCATGGAGGGCACGACCGATGCTTTGTTGGGTGTCGTGCCGGCGCCCTTCCCCATCAGTGAGTACTTGGATCAGAGCTCGTCATCGTCGTTGTCTTTCCTGAAGGAGATGGTACATCGACGGACGTTCTTGACGGATACGATTCGAAGAACGAGGACGGACTACAGTTCCTTCCAAGTAACGCCGCATGATCAAGGAGATCTGCGCCTTCGTGCGATGGAGGGCCTGGCTGGCGAGAAAGGCATCGTCGCACGGTCACGTAGTATGGTGTAGTAGAAGTGCAGGGTATTAGTTTGCCACGCCTTAAATTCCTTCCCATAACTCATCAGTGTCTTCCTGAAGGTTGGCTTTGCACAGGAGAGCCACCATGATAAGGTGGAGTCATAGGCTTCTCGACGATGGTGGCAGCGTGCCCACGCTTCTTCGACTATACGGCGACAGTCTGAGGAGGTCAGGTGAGCGACATTGAGTTTCCACAGGCCACGACTATGCCACACTCGCTGTCGGGCGAGAGTGACGTCACAGAGGTACGCATCATGGTCTGAAAAGGCCAAGGGCCAGACTTCCGCATGACGTATGCCATTAGCAAGGGAGCGGGTAACGTAGATGCGATCTATGCGGCTTGACGAGTGAGAGGTGTAGAATGTATAGCCCGGTTGAATTCCGTGGAGCTTCTTCCAAGCGTCAACAAGTCGTAGACGGTCGATGACCATGAGAGAGATGCACAAGGTGAATTCGCGGGAGTTGGTCCGCGTGCTCTTGTGTCGAGTTAAAATCCCCACCGTGTACCAAATCGTCCTGCGGACCTGTGAAGAGGGGTGTGACGCTTTCGGCAAAAAACGTTTGTCAGTCATGACAGCGGCCAGTGCCGGACGGAGCGTAGATATTAATAATACGCACGCCGAACAGTGTGAGGGCCATACCTCGTGCAGTGGGGAGGTAGATGACGTCCTCTGCAGGGAGTCCATCGCGTAGCAGGATGGCGACGCCGCTACCGGTGTCGGTTTCGGGGGAAACTTGGGCGTTGTATCCGGTGGGAACTAGGAAGTCAGCCACAAACACCTCTTGTAAGAGTGCTATATCAACATCCGCAGAGTAAATAGTGTTTCGGAACATGACCACTTTATGGGGGGCACGAATAGTGGCAAGATTCATCGTGGCGATACGATATTGCTGTGTACGGCCATCCTCAGTATTTGCAGAACGTGCGGTAGAAGTAGCCTGCAGGTGGAGACCCGCCGGTGGTGCCGCAGTGGTGAGAATTACTGGCGGGGCGCCAGCCCCAGTGTCGCCGTGGTGGACTCCTGTGCAGACACGTTGGCAGTCTGTTCCACTTCTTCTTCAACGTCATCGGCCCAGGAAGCTGACGTTTTAGACATGTGACGGTCACGTACTTCCGAAACGGGTGTTGTGGATTCCGCAACATGAGTGACAGGGGGACCGCCGTCATCATTCGTTGACAACGGCGAGGACACGTCCTTGGCTGGGAGAGGAGGCGTCACAGGAGAGGCGCCTGTTGTTGCCGCATCGCGTGACTGGACGCAATGTGGGAGATCACCGTCGGACATCAGGTCGACATCTCACGGGTCCGTCTGAGAAAGGGCGTCATCGGAAGGCGTTCGTCGTCGTTTCCTGTGTTTGTGAGGCGACCGCTGTTTTCTGATGTGGCCTTCTGAATCAGAATGTGGTCGCCCGTCGTCTGACGCCGAACCTGTCTGGACAAAGGCAGACGTCGGCACGACACCGAGGTCGACGTCCATGGTTCCAACAGGAACATCGGTTTCGGCCTGCAACCCGGACGGTCATGAAGCGAGCACTGGAGGGGACGCCGTGCTTGTGTCGTCGGCGCGTTGTGCTGCAGTGGGTGGCGTTGACGATGCTGCTGGCGCAATCGGGAGTGGCATGACGGGGTCCTGTGCAACCTTGGCGTAGGTGATGGGTAAGGACGTGACCGTCGAAGCCTGGGTCTCTTCACACAACGGCGTCTGTATTAAACGGCGGTGTAAGCATTCGGAACATACATGTCCCTCCCGGCCACATCCTGCGCACGTTCGTGGCTGTCCATCGTACATGACGATGGCCCTCACACCGCCAATCAGCAGGTACGATGGGACATGTCTCGTCAGCTCAATTTTTATTTGCCGGACGCCATTTAATACGGGGTAGGTCGTAAATGTTTGCCACTTCTCCGCTACGTGACCCAAGACATTGCCATAAGGTTGGAAAGTGGCAATAACTCCGTCGACATCTTGATGTAGACAACACTTCCAATGATGGAAAAATGTATGCCGATTACGTCCTGGGGGTCCAAACGTAGATCCTCTCGTATGAACTGTTCGACTTCGAAAACTCTGGGTCGTGGATGTTCGGCCTGAATCGTTACTTTGATCGTTGCACGGCGGTACGAGTGCGCCATGGAGTACGTTAGTACTGGACTCGATAGACACAAACACCACCGAGAGCGAAGCGGAGCAGCTCCGCACGCTAACACGGGTGTGAGTCGACTTTATACAACTGAGCTACCCACTCACGAAAGTGTCTCGGTCCGGCACATAGTTTTCATCTGCCAGGAAGTTTCATATCAGCGCACACTCCGCTGCAGAGTGAGAATCTAATTCTGGAAGAGACGTTAGGTGCCTAATATGGAGTAGGGAAACCACTGGCTTTCAAAACATCTTCCAGTCGCCGCGGAATGGAGAAATACAGGTCCTGTGTGGTTTTGTTAGGGAATCTTACACCATTCTTCCTGCAAAATAGTGCCAAGTTCAGGCGACGATGATGGAGGAGGATGGCGGTCACACTACCTTCTTTCCAAAGGAGGCCACAAAGTCTTAGTAATGTTGAGATCGGTGGACTGTGGTGGCCAGGGGGAAGTGACAATTCATCCGAGTGGTCAGAAGACCAGTCATGGACGTTGTGAGCTGTGTGAAAAGGGGCCTCTCGTCTTGGAACGGAGCATCACCATTAGGCAACAAACAAGGATGAGCCTCATCAGTCAAACTGGTCGCTTAATTCATGTAAATAATGCGACCTTGCAGAGTACCTATGGGTCCAATGGAATACCAAGGTATTGCTACCCAAATAAACACCGAATTCCCACT
The DNA here is from genome assembly GCF_021461395.2 of Schistocerca americana. Classification (NCBI taxonomy): domain Eukaryota; kingdom Metazoa; phylum Arthropoda; class Insecta; order Orthoptera; family Acrididae; genus Schistocerca; species Schistocerca americana. The sequence goes on along the minus strand of NC_060119.1, from coordinate 431,729,367 downwards.
ATATTTCACTCTTGAAAGCTAGAAACAGTTAGATAAGAATCCCTCAACCAAATGACATTCGTTCATTCTTCAATAGTCCTGGTTTTATAGCTTCATCACCACATAACTGGTGAGTGGGTTCGGAATTCCATCTCGCCCTGAAATGCCATGCTTCCATATATCTGTTTGTGTTGTTTCGGTGCTGACAGAGTTCGCGAGCGGGACATTCAGTTCTGCAGTGACTTTTGCAGGTGTTGTCCTGTTATTTTTCCTTACAATCCTCTTCAATGACCCTCTGTCCCAATCACTCAACACACACTTTTGTCCACGTTATGACTTAGCTGAAGATGGTTTTCTGACTGCCCTGTATGCGGTATAAATCTGCGATTCTGTGCTTCTTGAAACACCAAACACTTTACTTTGGTTACCGCAGCACCCACCATATGAGCACCGACATTTTGCCCACGTTCGAATTCACTTATCTTCGACATAATGCACTCACAACTTCACAGAAAACTGTTCGCACCGTAGATAACACTTGCAACATATTGAGGGCATTGCACAGGTGCCGTTCGTTGTCAAATTTAACAGTGCAACCTGTAGGATTGGCTAGCATCTGCATTTGTGTTCAAGCAAGCTTTTCTTGCCACACTTCCATATTTTTTCTATCCTTTGTTCTTTACTGAGACAAGTCAAGTAACTTTTATTACATGCTGTATCACAATACAAAGTAAAACAGACATATCGTACTCTTTCCCAGCATAGTCACCAAGTCTTTGTAAACAACGGTCGGATTGTTCTACCAGTCGTACACTTCATCCATAGAAATATTCTCCTCGGGCACAGAGTTATTCAAGAACAACTGAATAAACGTCCACATCATTGAGAAATCGTTTATCATCCCAGGTGTTCTCTCAACGGGCAGAAAATATGCCAATCGCACGGTGCATGATCTGATATTCCTGATCAGCATCACCAACTTCTGTACTTTCTTAGTAAAATTGACGGCTCTATTTCACTATAATTGGACACAACGACGAATTATGGCAACAAACCGGCAGAATATCACGGTGTATCTGTGAGCAATTTATACGTCTTGCCCAAAAGAAAAAAATTGTACTGTCCCACGCACATTTACTCTGGAACACGTTGCCAGTTGTAGCGCCATTTCAGTCGCACATTATGGTGCACGTTTCATCCGTACCACAGCAGAACTGTATCTGCATGTCTGCATGTCTTCTCTTCTGACAATGCGTTACTCTCGTTGCGGAAAGATCTTAGCGTGGGACGACATGTGTAACTGACTTTCTGAAGTCAATATTTATACTGTCTTCCACGAATTGCTCTCCTATGCCTTTTTTTTTCATCTCAGAGTAATACTTGCACCCAATGTCCCCCAGAGTGCTGAATCTCTACACTTGCCGGCCGGAGTGCAGAGCGGTTCTAGGCGCTACAGTTTGGAACCGCACGACCGCTACGGTCGCAGGTTCGAATCCTGCCTTGGGCATGGATGTGTGTGATGTCCTTACGTTAGTTAGGTTTAAGTAGGTCTAAGTTCTAGGGGACTGATGACCTCAGCAGTTAAGTCCCATAGTGCTCAGAGCCATTTGAACAATTTCTTTACACTTCCATTAAGTATCATGGAAGTTATCCCTCGATGTCTTACCACGTGTCGTATCATTCAGCCCTTTTCCTTGTCAACGTTGTTCATATGTTCCTCTTCTCACCGATTCCTCGAAGAACCTTCTCCTTTATTCATGTTCTTGGCCTACCTCATTTTCAAAGTTATTTTATAGCACCACCAACCTAACGCTTTGAATCTATTTTTTTCCAGTTTCTCCACACTCCGAGGTTCGATTCTAATTGCAACAATCTCAGAAATTTATTTCTAAAATTAAGGTTGGTTTTTGATACTACTATGCTTCTTTTGGTCAGGAATGCTCTCTTTATCTATGTTAGTCTGCTTTATACGTCCTCCATTTTTCGTCCGTCATGCGCTATTTTCTTTCTCATGTTACAGAATTCGTTCATTTCAGATACTTCGTGGTCCCCAATTTTCCTTAAGGTTCTCCACAATCACGTTTCTGCTGCTCCTCATTACATTCGCCTTTTCCTGCTACTCTCAATTTGTAGTATGTACTCATTACAGTGCTCGTTCCATTCAACAGATCCTGTATTTCTTTCTCACTTTCATTGAGGATAGCAGTGTCATCATGAAGTATCAATGATATCCTTTCACTCTCTGTTTTAATCCTACTCTTGAACCAATCTTTTGTTTCTGTCATTGCTTCTTTGATGTACTGACTGAAAAATAAAGGAGTAGGATCACATCCTTGGTTATACGCTTTCTAATCCTAGCACTTCGTCCTTGAACGTGTCTTAATTCATCTTAACTCTTGCTTCCATTATGAAGCGCCATGTCAGAACTGTCTCTGGTGTCTTTACCTTTCTTACTTCAAACTGATTGCTCTTCAGTAGCTCAATTTCCTTTTCCATACTTCTGCGTATTATCTAAGTAAGCAACTATGATGTGATTTTAAGCTGACTAATCCATAGCTCTTGCACTGCCATTCTCACCTTCCGAACTGTATAGAAGATACTGTTCCAAAAGTTGTATGACAGGTCTCCAGATATAGATTTAACGATCCAACATGAATAGTAGATTCTTTGCTAATTCCTTGATGGTTTTAGAAATATTCGAAGGGCTATTTTTCACACCTTCGGCCTTACTTGATCGCAACTCTTCCAACGCACTGTAGAACCCAACCTTTAATATTCAGTCCCCTACGTCTTCCCTGTTGGTTCTAGGCGCTTCAGTCCGGAACCGCGCTGCTGCAATGGTCACAGGTTCGAACCCTGCCTCGGACATGGATCTGTCTGATGTCCTTAGGTTAGTTAGGTTTAAGTAGTTCTAAGTCTATGGGACTGATGACTTCAGATGTTAAGTCCCGTAGTGCTAAGAGCCATTTGAATCATTTTTTTCCCTATTGGCTCCCATTCCTTCTCCGCATCTTCAGAAAATTCTTTCCCCTCTTACATGTTCCCATGTCCCGCCATATTAGGGTGCGTAATGCACCGAGGAATACTGTCGAATAAGACTATTTCTGTGCTCAGGGAACTACGATGTGGTGAGGCATAATGTTTCATCGGCGTACGGACGTCAGATTCTTTGAAGAAAATTAACTCACTGATCAACGTTTCTGTGACACAGTACTATTACCCAGTGTGTGTCCTTTAAGGTGTGCATTCAGTCCTAACTTTATTTTTATGGATGACAATGTGCGATCGTATCAAACTGCGGAGGTGGAGGACCTCCTGGAATGAGATAATATTCTGCGAATGCACTGGCCTGCCCCTTGCCCGAGCTTAAAGACCATCGAGTACTTCTGGGATGTGTTGGGGAGCATGCGCCAACGACCGTCCCGCGGCTGCCAAACGCGCTGGTGAAGGATTGTAACGCCGTATTATAAGAACTCCTGACCAGCTTTGTGGCCAGCATGGAAACGCGTTGCAGAGAATGCATCGTCGTCCGTGGTATTCACACACTCTATTAAGAACCATGTCCCGCCGTTTGTAATGTCCAGACAACCACCAAGAATGACGGTGACTTCAGTACAGTTATTGTCTTTGAATAAAAGTGTCTGTACTGTTCGTCTTATTGCGTATTTCTTTCAGTTGTCTTCTTTACTATACCACTGCCCTTCTTCCTGTCTGTGGTCCAAGTTTTAGTGAACTTGGCAGTGGTGACATATTATGCTAATGTTAGTTTCGTCCTTAAAGTTCTGCACCCAGTGTAGAAATAGCATATTGCTCGCTTTATAAAATTATAAATGATTTGGTACTGGTACTTACCTTTCGTGTGACTACCAACCGCTGACATAGCAATGACGTAGTGCGTTGTGCCAGTCGACTGTACGGAATCAGCGCAGCCAAATGGTTGTTGACTTGGAGACGTGACAAATTGGCAGATAGGAGATACAGCGTTTGAGGTTCCCATGAACCCACCATGAAAGAATTTACCCGATTTATTTATATTTCCAAACGGACTGCCCAACGTGTGTAAAAGGAATGATGCGCCACTGGCAGCCATGTAACACAGCGTGTTCTTTACCGTCAGATACCGAAGTCGAGTACCACGAGTAACAAATGATAATGGGTTTTAAAATCGACAAAAATTGCTGCTGTCAGTATAGGCATATCCACTTCGATCAGATGCAAGCCAACGTTTCGAAGGGAACTGCAAGCGATCATATGTCTTTCTCCACTTTCACGCAGGGTTGGCATGGCTATTGACGGATATGGCACGATTAGCTTAAGGTGTGGCCGTATGCCCTTCCTGTCACAGGGGTTCCAACACTAGCACGGAGTGACATTTGCGTGGAGTGACACTCGCAGGCTGCTCAGGCTTTTCACAGAAACAGGCCCGCTAAGACGTCTACCAATTCAGCACAGCTGCTCGTGCGGGAGCTGGCTCGCGCTCACACCACAGCAGTGAGCAAGAATGTGCCGCTACAGCGTGGCTCATTAACATGTTTCGTGACAACTTTATTTTTAAGGCTGTTGTATTAATGAGAACTGACAATAAAATTCAACATAATGAGAGCTGAGAATGAAACTCAACCTCTCTTTTAATATGTTGATGATAAGATTGGTTCAAATGGCTCTGAGCACTATGGGACTTAACTTCTAAGGTCATCAGTCCCTAGAACTTAGAACAACTTAAACCTTACTAACCTAAGGACATCACACACATCCATGCCCGTGGCAGGATTCGAACCTGTGACCGTAGCGGTCACGCGGTTCCAGACTGTAGCGCCTAGAACCGCTCGGCCACACCGGCCGGCCGTTGATGATAAGTATCGGGACAGCTAAGAAGCGTGGTATGTCTTACGAGTATTGCAGCCTTATGACGACTGCCGTTCTTGGACGAAATTTAAACTGACAAATTTATAATTCATTGCCATTTTATTTAAAACGTTAAACATAAAAACATAGAATGTCAAAGAATATACTTATTTGGCCTTTCACTAAAGGATCAATGTCTGGTACTACTTTTAGAGTAATACTAATTCGAGGATAAGCTCTTAAGCTTAAGTCTGCCAGTGGGCTTCTATGGGTGGACTTCATTTTCTTCATTGCGTAAAAAATAGGATGTACATGTAAGCCTAAACATGGACATAATCGTAGCTACAGACTCGTAAATTCGTGAAAATTTGCATTGAGGAAACAGAAGTCTCTGAGACTAATTTTGCTATGAAATTAAACTCGCAAACGTCACACTGTAGGCGTTACCACACTGAAAACATAACCCTAACATCAATGAAACTGCGCAACCCTTTGCAAGAATTTTGATTCTTTAGTTAGGCTCTCCTCCTGAAAACAAAAATGTATTTTCGTAGTAAAAATGATAGCAAATTTTGAGACGTTTATATCTTTTATATTTTTTCGTTATGTTCAAAGTATTGAAGCACATCGTTAGAACACTAAACGGACAGCATTGTCACGGTTCGCGCGGCTCCCCACGTCGGAGGTTCGAGTCCTCCCTCGGGCATGGGTGTGTGTGTTGTCCATATCGTACGTTGGTTTTAGTTAGATTAAGTAGTGCGTAAGCCTAGGGATCGATGACCTCAGCAGTTTGGTCCCATAGAAACTTGCCACAAATTTCGAATTTCCTAAACGGACACATCGCATACAATAAACAGATAGACTAGGCATCGCGCGTTGATAAGTAGGTGTTCGTATATCTGATGGCTTTGAAGTTTCTAACCAGACCATCATGCTACCGTTCATCCCTTTAAAAACAAACACTCTCCATTTCAAGAGGTGACTCCAGTTAACAACTTAAATTCTTTTTTTTTTTTTTTTTATTTAATGGCTAAATGTGTGTGAAATGTTATGGGACTTAACTGCTAAGGGCATCAGTCCCTAAGCTTACACACTACTTAACCTAAATTATCCTAACGACAAACACACACACCCATACCCGAGGGAGGACTCGAACCTCCGCCAGGATCAGCCGCACAGTCCATCACTGCAGCGCCCAAGACCGCTCGGCTAATCCCGGGTGGCAATTTAATGGCTATTTCACATGTTTGGAGTGTTTGCTCTTAGATCCCAAAAGAATTTGGCTATTTTGGAGTTACAACTACGTCTAATAAATATTCGAAATACGAATTGTGTAAGGGGCTGCGGCATCCCGAAAGATGCCAAAGATAATTTTTTGTTTCCATCATCACCAAGCAAAATCATCTTTATTCCGAACTTGGTATAAACTCATACTGGATAAAACAAGCTGCCAAACGTCCACGAAAACTGAAGTGAAAAAATGGCAGCTATTCGTTGGAAATCTTTACTTTGCCTGTCGGCTGTGAGAATATAAATTTAGGGAGCACACTGCAGTCCTGTTCAACAATGAAAAAGCTCCAGGGAACTGAGGAGTGGCTTACAATCAGATATCCTTATCACTGCGTCTCCTCAAGAAAAATGTAAGCAGATTTTTATTCAGAAACTTCAAGAAAAAGGATACCCAGGATTCAAATTACAAAAAAAAGCCTCATATAAACAGGAAGGGAAAATATTATGGTGCCAGAGAATTTTTATGGGTATGTGTCTTTGTAGCAACATTCATTTTTTGACAAAATGTTAAAACCCATTTTACCCTAAGTTTGTTTTTCCATGCTCTGTGCCAAATTTTTTGTCATAAATATTAACCGATCTGAATAAAATTTTAGCAGGAAGTAGTCTTGATGTGTTTGAATACTTCTATGCGTTAATATTGTCGAACGTGTAATTTGTGTATTTTATCAGTATTGATAATCGAAGAAAGTTTAATGCTGAAATCTGAAATAAACACTGGAAACAAATTATTAATATTTCTCATAAAATGAATGCACAGAACCGTTGAACTATGTACCTACAAAATTTGGCATGCGAAAATTGTGGTGTGATTACGAAAAGCTAGTTTTCAAAAATACCTTTAAAATCGTATTAAAAATTCAAATTTCGAAAATCAATGAACTTATGGACTTCGAAACGTGAGTACGACTACATCTTTACATAATAGTCACGATTTTAAAATTTTGTTGCTATCGAAAAGTAGAAGAAAAGTTAAATTTTTGGATGGGTCTGCCCTTAAGTACTGCGCTGTACATAGCGTATGTTCATATCTAAGGCTGCGCTAAACATAATTACGGTCATTCCTCTGAAGCCAGCGCGCTGTTAGCATTTCTCCTGCACTTCCAGTAAGCAGTGCTGTACTACATAACGGTATCTTGCTATTCCTATTCTACCGCGAGCCCTCACAACCCAGGCTGTGAGCGAGCGTGAGCGCTGTCGCTCTCCTAGCTACATCCTCAACAGGCCTACTGTAGTCTACATGTGTTCCTACTTGTTAGTTTTATTGTAACATGCGTTGAAAATGTGCAAAACTGCGATCAGTCACCTTTTTGTGGTAATTTACCTTGTCTTTATCAGTTTCATGCTGGTTTGCTCATCTTCCAACGGAGGAAGAAAGCATGGATTTAATTTCATTTCATTTGCCTGTGTTTACGCAGCATATTCGGTTTCTGCCCGTAAAAATAATGATTCTAAGAACCTCTTAAAGTGACTGCTAGGATTATTCCACAGAAAAAACTTGGCTTTTGAGATCTACATCTACATCTACATGGATACTCTTGCAAATCACAATTAAGTGCCTGGCAGAGGGTTCATCGAACCAGCGGCACAATAATTCTCTATTATTCGACGCTCGAAAAATGCGCGGAAAAAGCGAACACCTACATTTTTCCACGCGAGCTTTGATTTTATTCATTTTATTATGATGATAATTTATCTCAATTTAGGTCGGTGTCAAAAAATATTTTCACTTTTGGAGGAGAAAGTTAGTGATTGAAATTTCGTGAAAAGATCCCGTTGCAACGAGATCTTAAATCTTGTATCGTGTCCGTGACACTTTCTCCCCTATTTTTCGACAATACAAAACGTGCAGCTCTTCTCTGAACTTTCTCGATGTAATCAGTTAATCCTCTCTGCTAAGTACGTAACAGTCCTCCAATAGAAGACGGACATGCGTAGTGTAGGTTACCTCTTTAGAAGATCTGTTGTATATTCTAAGTATTCTGCTAACAAATTGCAGTATTGTCAGTCTTCATTAGGGAATATTTTGCAAATTTCAGGAGACTTTTAGCCGACTTTGTGTCGTCTCCAGGGATCACTACGAGGAAGTAGTCTCTTCTCGTAGCCAATTAAATTTATTTACGATATTTACAGGATTGCCAATGTTTACATTTAACTATTTTTCAATATCTGCAAATTTTTCATTGATTCTGACGTTTTCTTCGCTATTGTAACTTCTGTGCGTAGGCCACATAACTCAGGAATGGTTTTAAGTTCCCATCAGTTTGGAATTTTTTATAAGCTTCTTCAAACGTCTCGTCAGTCTTCATCGCTGACCATTTTCTTCTCTTCCTATCAAAATTTAAAATTAGTCAGTCAAATTGATGGTCATGGCACTCTGCATTTTCTCGAAGATTTTTCACTAATGAGTAAATATTGCAATGAACTTTTGGTATTAATGTATTTATTCTTCGGTTCCATTCTTCTGTGTCGTTATTAGTATGATAGTGCCTTTCACTGCAATTCCACATCTGTCTTTGCATAGTTCGTTATCAAACCACTGGTCCACAAAATAGTCATAAAAGTTATGAAGCTTTCGATTTTCAGGCGTGCTGTCTTGAATACACATCCATCATAATATATTTCTTTAAAGTCACTACCGCCATTAGACTGTTGTTTATTTACAGTGTTACATTTACACTTATAGAATCATGATTTCGGCTTCAGCGTGCCATTGTCAAGTGTTTTCCGAAAGCAGGTTAGACAATAACAGTGGAGTACATAACAAGTGATATAACCGTATAAGAATCTATATTTGTAATGCTTACTTACAACTGTTATAAATTGCTTAAGATAAAGTCTCAATAAAACCTTTTATTTTATTAAATTTAGGGAACAAATTTTAGTATGACAGCTATTTAATACATAAAATACTAGGGTATATGAATCCACACAGAGAATATACTGATACACACGTAGGCCATACCTTCACTTTGGACACATCATTCCCATATGCTATATTTGGTCCTAGCTTTAACATTTAAAGGTGCCCGTTTACCATAGGTGTATCTTAATTTTTAAAAAAAACTCATTCACATCACATTTTTATTCTTATTTCTATTTAGTTACCCTTTTGTCCCCCACCACGCCCACACCCCACTATAATAGCTTGTTCATTTCATTACTCATTTTATAGCCCCCCCCCCATCCATCCTTCTACACCCCCGCCCCCTTACACTTACACTCCACATGCCTGCAGTCTTCAATGAATGACTTATAGCATTCTAGACCTTGTATTTCTTCTCAATTGCTTATTACCTCTCTAAGAAGTAACTATGATCAATAATGTTACATTTATCTTTGTTGTTAAGAAATAGGAATCAACCCACTTGGGGCTTTCATATATAGTAGCTCGTTGAGTTGTTAACATTACTATGTCATCTTTACGTCATATAAATAATATGTCACTACTATAACATGTAAATAAGATTTATAGCACCAAGATTACAGCCATATGTATCAATACCATGGTGCACTCACGTTTGTAATTGTATCTCATGAACCATTTACAAATACTAGGATATCTCTACTCTTCCATCATTTCCAGGGGAAAATGTGTTTCAGTAGAACAATTTTTATGTGCAAACATTTTCCCTGTTTTTCCTTACATATTTGAATGAGGCCGTAACATTGAACTTGTTTCCGCATACACTGATTAAAATGTTTGCAACCACTAATCTGTGTTCCAGGAAATAAACTGTTAGCTGCTTGGACGATGGAAATTTTGAACTCTGTAACGTTGTTGCTTTATTTTGCTATGAAAGCGGTACCGATAGACAATAAAAGCAGGTTAAAAGCTGTGAGCTGTCTGGGGAAGTTAACCTTGCATTACTGAGCAACTGTTTCACCAGGTATCCTGTCTAGCTTACCAAATTCCCAACCAGACTAACATTAATTATAATCTTATAATAGTCATACGACAACCGGTGATATGTATATAAAAAAGAGAATTTAAATAAAAAGAAATAAATCAGTTTATATTTGGAAATTTATTTTAACATTGATCATTGAAATTTCAGCACATTAAACTCGATTCATAACTAAGCTGGTGCCGTATTTAGGATTGTGAAAATGTGAGATTGTAATCTTACGGAACACATCAAATATGGACCCAAGATTGGGAGACTGCATACAACACTGTATTCATAAAATAACACACGAAGAACGTTGGAACATATGCAAGAGCAAATTAACCACAACCAACCGATTCAATTTTCACCCAAAGAAGTTATGTTCGTAGCACAATCCTGTCCATCATATAATTACCACACAGTGGTATACTAAATTCATACTAACTCTCTGTGAAATCTTCCCGAAAAGAATAGCTGAGGGCTACTTTGATGATTACACCACATGCTACACGTGGTCAACTTGGTTTACACAAAGCGTGTAACTCCACAATAATTTTGATAGTTAAAATAAATTAGATCGAAAAGCAATTTACAAAAGAAAAACCTCGAACTGGTTACTATCGTCTTACCCTTAACCTGATGAGTCAAACAATTGTATAAGCACGTGGTACTGGTCTCACAAAGTACACCCCACGCGCGTTGAACATAAAGAAAAGCTGCTATATTGAAAAATATTGTCAAGACGAGACTTCATAATCTCACGCACATTCGCATTGAAGATTGATGATGCTAGTTAGAGTTACTGATCAACACGTGGTTCCACTTTACTCACAAAGTAGTGACAAAGCAACTACCGGAAGATATTCTGAACTTCACACGTGAATTACACTGCGTTGCAATTTACGATAACATTAGATATTTTAGAGCTAAACCTGAAATAAAGGTGATTAAATTTTCAGTTAGGCTGAACTTAAGAAATCCATTGTCCTGCGGACTTAGCAGACACGCGCTTAGCCGGAGATCTTACCACTTCAGATGCTCGCCACGGACAGACTGGCTGGTCCCTTCCTGAGGGGTGGCTCACAAATACAAACGGAAGTGGCCAGAGGGGCAGCTTCCTATACCAAAATGACAACGGACGGACAGGACCATACTAAGGATAGAAACCTTTTTGCTTTTAGAAAGCGTAGCTACCTGTTCCGACGTTGGTCCTACTGTTCTCTAGCAGACAGGCTTGTCTGCTACCCTCAAGCATGCAACTAGAAATACATTTGCTCATTCATCCTCTCACACAGAAGGGAAGGGGAATGACAGTATCTTATCATATACAGTATATAAAAGAAAGCGGATGTAGGTTCCGTATGAGACTGTGTGACATGAATTACATATAAACTGTGTTTTAAAGTGTAGTAGTGTGACTGATCGTTCTTGTTTATGTGTAAAAGTAACATGTTCCACTACTCAGTCTTCTCCCAGATAGTCAGAAACGCCACAGTAAATTTAGAAGAGGAATTTATGCCGTAAATGACAACAGATTTAAGAAATTAACATGAGAGGAATCCAACAGAGACCTTTCAACTCCATCATCAAGATGTAAGGTCCCATCGAGTCACGTTAGTGTTAACAGTTAAAAAAAAGATATCTTATGTTCCTCGCTTTTTATTTGGCTGCAAAGCGTAAATAAATGGAACAGTGTCTCTTTTTTCCTCCCAAGGATTATTAATGTCGACGTGGAGTGTAAACAAGTGTCCAAATTGCTTGCTCGAGCTCTTGAACGTTCCATCCACGAAGAATGATTCGCAGTTTGATAAACAGGCTATTCCATTTTCGCTGGAAAACACCAGCATTCTGTTATTCAGTCCCCTGCTATCAGCTGCAAGTAAAAAATTACCACCATCATTCATCAGTAAGTTATTTTCTTGGAAGAATAGTCACCAGGATTTGTGGGATCCTGTGTCATTCCCCTATATTTTCGCCTAATGCGATGTAACGATTGTTCCGCACTTCTGTGTGATGGTAACAAGTCCTAGCCTCGATTGAAGAGCTGCCCTACTTTCTCAACGTGAGCAGATGAAATTGTAGCATTTGTTTCTTTTGCCCACTTCTTTGCACTGACAAAATGTTTTCGCACTTCATTTGCTGGTTCATCTGGAATAGAAACATGGCTACCTTCCCCTATAACTGTGGTATTCTTTGTGGATAGTTTTCATTTGAATTTATTCTTTTTAAACTTTATAAAATGCCAGGAAGTCATTTCTTGTTTGTTTGTACAGTTCACTATATACTGATGACTGTGGTAAATCAGTAAAGGCTTCCCTTCGGTGGTCTCGTTGAACTCCACTATATCAGCACCAAAACATAGAACGCTACTTACTAGTCAGAAGTTGACTACAGTATTGAACTCTCGAAGAAAGCAACACACGCTACCAACTGGTGCAGGGTCAGGGGACTTTGTACAGGAAATGGGATCTGGTCTTCCTCTGAATACATCGCAGGCAGGGCCGGATAGGCCTATTTCTGGAATACCCTGTCCACTATCTACATGGTCCTGGGTTGCAAACAAATGTCAATACATTCCCTCTCCATGCAAGAGTCACTCCGTGCATGTGTCACAGACTTCCTATGACCACCCCCTTCTTTCTACTTCTACCCCCTCCCCATCCACCTGCACCCCCCACCTTGACCAGATCCGAATATGTCTAGCCCAACTGTGCGTGTGCAGTGCTATTCATGTGAAAATGAGCACAAGTTTTGTAAACGATTGTGAATAATGTAACTGAGGTTGGACTTGGGTACAAGCCCAGTATTCACCTGGTGCAATGTGGAAAACCGCCTAAAACCCACATCCGCCTTGACTGCCAAATTCATCCTCGTTGTTACCGGCTTCATTCCGGGGGTGGGGCAGCTCCCCGTCCCGAAAGCGGCCTTTTTTTTTTTTTTTGTAAATAGCAAACTTCCAGGCATCAAAAGGGAGGGGTGTGGGCAAAGTGGGCAGGAATCGCAACCCGAGTCCTGGCCACCATGTCCTGTTCCCACCCTCCAGGAACCAAGGAAAGCGTAGGGAACATGGAGTAGAGGTACAGTGAACGTCAATGGTTTATATATATATATATATATATATATATATATATATATATATATATAGTAGCTAACATTAATACCATCTATAACAGCAGGAAACCGTCGTCGCGAGGAGGAAGGTGCAGCAAGACATTAGACTCACTGAGACTACCAACGTATAGTTTATCCGAGAAGAACGTTCTGATGACCAGAGAATGTATCGGCTCTAAGTGTAGAAGAGCAGGGTTCAACTCTTCATGCTAAGAACACCCCATCTATGAGGCGGGATAAGCAAGACACTGCAAAGGAAATTGGAGAAAAATTGTCTGCATTTTGGATTGCGAACAAATGCACAATGGCGTTCACTGACGAACTGCCAAAAATCAAGGATGCTTTTCTCGGCATTAGCAAGCAAGTACTGAGCAGCGTGTCCTCAAATACACTTTACAGAGTTCATCTTCCTGCGTCCGAAAAGAGGAATAGTTGAGTAGGTATCTGATGAGTAATCATACGGGTAATTAGGGAAAACATGTGTCGCACTAATAACCTGACACCTCTTGCCGATCACACCAGGCGAAGCTTGTCTGTGTCCAAAACATCACAGGCGACACAAAACGGGATGTCTGTGAGATGAATCTCATGAAGGGCGTGGCCAGCATACTTGCTTCCCATTGACAGTAAGATTCCATGTAGACTGGGCGTCAGTGTCAAGATAAGAAGCGCACACAGATTGCCAAAAGGCACGCCAGTCGACGTGAGGATGCTTCCCCTCAACCACATTCGGTGAATTGTGCTGCTGAAGAAAGCTACAGATCACTTTCGTGGATGTCAAGTCCACTGGCATTATCACACTACGGGCTTAGCTCAGGTCGAGGAAAAATTGGCAGAAGTAAAAGAAGGGCGGCGGAACGTCCGAAATCTGGATAGGTGCTGGGAGAGAGTGTGGTGTAAGGGCCTCCAGTAGTAAGCTGGTAGGGCACGTAGGGCAGTGCCGCCACAATATCATGTGAGAGCCAATGGAAAGGGCTGTCGCTCTGTCACGGACATGATACAGACCTAAACCGCCCCTGCACCGCCCGAAGCTGAGGGTCTCGTATTTTATCTTCAACAGCAAGCAATGGAAAACAAATGAATCCAATGCCACTAACATGCGACGGGCAATGGATGGCGAAATAGGAAGTGTCTGTGCCACGTGGGAGATACAAGAAGACAAATACACATTTGCATACTGTGCTCCTTGCAGAAGATCGAGTGCTCGTAAACAGTGATCTAAGAGCTCAGCTCATAGGTGGAAAAGTAGGCTCCGGTAGTTGTGGGTAATCGTGCGCCGCAAATCAGTTGCGAAATCGAGTCCTAAGGATCGGACAGTATCAGCTACACACAAAGGAGTAGAGCTGTCAGCAGGAAGCCCCGCACCTATAGCTACGGCGCTCGATTTGCGGAAGTTGTCAGCTACCAGAAGCTTCGCCGTAGGTGGTAACCAATACCAGTGATTTCCTGACCTTAACTCAGCTACACAGCACACTGAATTGAGAGAAAAAGAGCCCTAGTTTTATAATGAAAAGAAAAGGTTGTAGAATGGTGGACTGCAATGATTTTTAAACATCAACAAAAGAAAGATAAAAATGTGATCAGCGCGGCTGAAAGTATGCAGAGGACTCGGGTTCGATTCTCGGCTTTGCAGAGGTTTTTCTTTAGCAGGAGGACTGGCACGGGGTGTACTCAGCTTCACGGGGTGAACTGAGGAGTTATTCGACCGATTAGTAGCGGTTCCAAAGTCAAGAATTCCGACAACGACCAGGGAAAGAGGTGTGCTGCCCACATGCCACTTCATACTGCGCCCGATGACTCCATTAACAGAGGACGACACGGCGGTCGGTCGGGCCCGATTAACTCGTCTATGATCCGAACGAGGAACCTTTTCTTTTTTCACTGCCCAGACGACAATTTCACAAAGCAGTACATGAAGTTGTATGTCATTAACTGACCAGACAAGCATTACTGACTGGAGGTGTGCAATGTGGTGCGACAAGTCGAGGTTTTCCCTCTTTTCGAATAACATAAGGCACGGAGTTCACTAGCAGCCCAATGAGGCGTTTAACACACTTTGTGTGCAGGGTGTAGGTCAGGTAGTAGTTGATTACGTGATGATACTGCAATGTTTTTGGTACCGCAGTTTGGGTCCAGTCTTCACGGTTAGCGGAAATATACAGCAGAATGTTCATTCAACGATCTCGGTGACAAGGTGGTGCCTCTCCTTCTGCATCCTAATAGGGGATATGTTGCATTCTAATATGATTACAGCCGTGATTACGGAGCTGTACACATACGTTCCTAGTTTGACGAATGCTCGTGCACTCTATCGTACCTTCACAGCCTCACTAAAACACCCGATCGTGATCCCACAGAAAATATCTGGAACTATTTTCAATAGCGGGTGAAACTTAGCAATCAGCTTTCCCACAAGTTGGTAGATCTAAGGGCTCCAGTCAACAATGAGGATCTTCAAGTGGATGTAACAGGGCTTTTTTTCTAATCTTACGATAAGTCGCGTAATGAAAACAATAGAGAAAATCAAGAATGTTATATCTGTGACATTAAGCTACACTTTCCAGGTACCTCTTTACACAGTCGTCTCTCCGACTTAGACATATTTCGTACCATGGTAGAAACTTTCCAACACGTTCATCACAGGAGGCAGCCGCCTGTGATTTCGGCCAGTTCCCTACTCTGGGTTGCAGACAAAATGCTGACCTCATAGCCAGCGGTTCATGAGAGCGAAGAGATGAAATTCAAAGGTCTGTGGGTCCTTGTTGTCTTGTGGGTGGTCAAGATCTTTCCATCTAAAACGCTGCATCCGTGCCCTCGTTGCACCTGCATCTACCGAGAACTGACGCCAAGAAGCAAACGCAAGACAGTCAAGTAATGTGGGCTGCATAAAATCGGGAGAGAACCCTCAGAAGGACTTTACACTTTCCATATTTGCGTGTTCACTGTTCGCTCAGGACTGAAAATTGTGACGTGACGCGATAGACACGCATCCAGAGATATTACGCGACAGATCTGTGAAAAGTTTCATTGGATTTTTCACTGAGATTTTAATTTCACAACCGATTGGAGGTTGAAAGAAAAAGCTCTTGTAAGGTAACTGAAATAGCTTGTGAACGTTTTTCTTCTCCGAACTGAGATTATCATCGGGTCTACAAGTTGTGTTAGATGGAATTAGGACAAGGTGGAGAAGAGAAATTTTTTGCCCTCTGTACTTCTTTTTGCTGACAAAAGTGATCCTTTGAGTGTGCTCCAGTTACGGGTATACGAACAGATTACCAATAAAGTCTCTAGTATTACTGCTGAGCAAATAAGTTGCGCATCAGAGATTAATAAAAAGATCCAAATATACCCTCCTTTTCTACAAATCAATATGATATTAATCACCATAAATTGATTGCAACAGATACACTTCCGAAAAACATAGTACACCTGGCCAGACGACATCTGTTATGACCCGATGACGACATATTTCAACTGGAGGACAGTAGATGTACCGGTAATGCTGTCCACATCGTCTGGCAACAGATAGTGTAGTGGCACAGTTACCAGTGCACCATCTCTTTCTACCCTGTTACAGGAAACTGTTACTGTCAAAAGGCTCAGTATGGTGGAAACGTGTGAAGCAAGCAGGCAACCAAGCCACGGAGACGCACTCGTGATTCCAACAGCCAACTGAGCGAGCTTGAAAGGGGTCAAATTGTGACCTCCCGACTAGCGCGATTATCCTTTCGGAGAACTGACGCATAGGTTCGGCGTGCTGTGTCAGTCGTAGAGTCGTGCAGAAGTCACATAAATATTCCCACACCTGTAGACGAGGTTCTGGACGCCCACACAGCGCGTATGCCCGCCATGATCGTCGAACTGTAATGGCAGCAGCGGCAGATCGCACAGCTACCACAGCACACCTAAGAGGACTTGTGAGCCCAGACGTGTCAACACGAACTGTTGCGGATCGATTATTAGCACTAGGACTTCAGGCACTCACACCTCTTGCCCGTCTTCCAGTAACGCCACGGCATCGATGAGCAAGACGTGGTGAGCGCTGTCTCGTATGTGAATTCGTCGGAGACCCGTTTACCTCCCCACAGACCTTATGGTCTGGGGTGCGATAAGCTACAGCTCTTTTTCGCCTTCGTTGTTTCTGATGCAGGCGCTAACCAGCGCTCGGTCTGCGCAGAATGTTGTTAGATCCGTTCTTTTGCAGTTCTTGCAACACAAAGGTGATGTGTTGTTCCAACACGAAAATGCGCAACCACACACTGCCCGTGAAACTCACTGTGCTCAGCAAGACGTACAGCAGATTCCTTGCCCAGCACGATCTCATCCTTGACTCCAATCAAGCACGTGTGGAATCTAATGAGACGAGAAGTGATTCTCGCGACTCTTCAACCAACAACACTTACAGAACTACTTGAACGGATCGAGCAGGAGCTGCCTAAGTTATCGCAGGGTCATCGACTGGCCGCCAGAGTGAGCGCCTAGAATCGCTGTTCTTGGAGGCTACACCATGTACCAGTATGAGCATCAGCCGTTACCTGGTACCACGGAATCGCTTGTGTTGTTAGACCTGTAAATGAAGTCATAACATGTACTCCTTTTGCACAATTGTAACAATACATCTTGAGCGTACTGAAACCTCTAAAAGGATGTACTAATTTCTCTTTCGGTATTGTATAGTAAAATTTAGACGGATATCACCAAAAACTAGGTTTTTTAAGGTATTTATAAAAGTTGCTGTCCCATGCCTCAGAACCTTACTTCTTGAACTGCTGTAGAGTAGTGCAGTGCCCTCTACAGTTATTTTGTGGGACAGATGATGATAGCTCGTATCGTGTGGAACGCGAGATGCGGCGTCAGGAAAGTTGGAACGTCGGGATCGTCCGACAACCTCGTTTGCAGGATCAAAGCCGCAGTGCCGACCCCCGCTGCTGCCTCGTTAGCAGGGAGGCCACGCCGGTTTTCGGCGGTGCCATCCCGCTGCTCCATCCCCGCTGCCGCTCCGTACGTGCACGGATTCCCTCCCGCTCTTTGCGTGCGTCTGACAGCCGTCCGTCTCCGCTCCCTACTCGTTGCGGAATCTCCTCGCATCCACCAGCAGCACTACGTGACGTCCGATGTACTCTCGCTGTATCCCGACTACTGACGAAGCCACGCACTTCTTTTTATTCTACAGAGTACACTGGTACCTATAATACAAAGAATAAGTATGAAAATGACATCTCAAAAGCAATTTAATTTTCTCCATTGCATGTAGCAGTACCGGAGAGGAGGATGCACTGAAAGATTACCTGTAGGTGAATAAAAAGTAGTAACAGTTCTCTTACAGAAAACGCAGCTGACAAAACATTTGAGAACAGTAACGGGTAGTTTGAAGGAAATGGTTTATCCGTATCTTTGGCAAGACACAGTACATAAAATTATGTAATTCTTGGAGAAGGCGACACGTTATAAAAATAATCGAGCCTTGGATCAATGAAGGACCTCAGTTTACGTACTCCTGCTGCAGACAAGGTTACTGATTTAGATTAATGAAAAATGAAGTCATTTTGCTTATATGCTTTCACTAATGGCAAAGAATTGTTTTCTAGTGATACTCAGCTTGTATGGGTAGTTCTTTCGGTATACACAAGCTTTTTACGAGGATTATATCTATAACATCCTGTAGAAAATTTTTTAAACCTTCCTGTTTTGACAATCGCTTCACGATAGAAAAGAGAAATAAAGAAAATTAATAGCCTTACTTGACAGCAAATTTCTCTTTCCTAAAACAAAAAATAAGTTGCAAGGGTCCGCAGCTCGTGGTCGTGCGGTAGCGTTCTCGCTTCCCGCGCCCGGGTTCCCGGGTTCGATTCCCGGCGGGGTCAGGGATTTTCTCTGCCTCGTGATGACTGGGTGTTGTGTGATGTCCATAGGTTAGTTAGGTTTAAGTAGTTCTAAGTTCTAGGGGACTGATGACCATAGATGTTAAGTCCCATAGTGCTCAGAGCCATTTGAACCAGCCAGGTTGCAAGGGAAAGGTGGAACGAAACCAACCTTTTACAAAATGTGAAGGGGCTAACGTTCACACAGAATCGAGTCTATTTCAACAACCCGTTAAACAAGTTATATCGTATTGAATATCTTACTGAGATAGAGTTTAAGACTGAATTAAAAATATTTCTATTCAGAAATTACTTGTAGTGCCTTAAGTGTTTCTTCACAGAAAATTAATTGTACTGGACTTAAATAAAATGAACGTCTTTATTTGTACGTGGGATCCGTGGAACAGTCAGCATTAAAATTAATATTTTAAGAAAAGCTTTGTGAAACCATGTTCCCATGATCAGGCAGAACGTAAAATTGGACTAGATGTGCAACAGCGCATCATAGGGGGCCAATAGCTTTAACTGTGTAGGGAGGCAGAATAAATGAAGGTCAGTTTTGCACTTTACATAAGAGTTTATGCATCATAACAGGAAGGTGAATATGACACCTAACTTACTTCGGTGGTAATGAGCAGATTTGCCTGTAAGTATGCAATGCAAAAGGGATCTCAATCGATGGTATTAACACACCACTCCTATATAATGCATGTCAGAGAGCAGAAGGTGAGACATGCAACGAGAGGAAACGTTTTGTGTGGATGCAAACGCAGGCAGAAGCAGAGGCCGCACAATGGGAGGCACCACGAAAAGCTCTTAGGGGGCGTCCCGTGGTGGAAGTCAGCGACTGGACAGGTGACGCATGCTGGAGAGCAAGTTACAGACCACCAGAAGTAGAACAGAAAGAAGCTTCAGAAAACTGCATTTCGGAATTCCAAATGGATACGAACAAAACCAGTGAGGCATTTGATCATGTGAACAGCGAATCGTACACATGTGATGTATGCATGTAACTTTTAGGCGTCTGGGTTAGGTTAGGTTAGTGTTGTTTAACGTCCCGTCGACAACGAGGTCATTAGAGACGGAGCGCAAGCTCGGGTTAGGGAAGGATGGGGAAGGAAATCGGCCGTGCCCTTTCAAAGGAACCATCCCGGCATTTGCCTGAAACGATTTAGGGATATCACGGAAAACCTAAATCAGGATGGCTGGAGATGGGATTGAACCGTCGTCCTCCAGAATGCGAGTCCAGTGTGCTAACCACTGCGCCACCTCGCTCGGTTTTAGGCGTCTGGAGTGGGGACAAAAGGTCCAATTGGTGGAAAAGAACTAGTATGGAGTAAAATGCCGAGATTTCGATGCAGTTCAGTGGTAGTGCCCTTGCGACTGGCAGAGAGAGTTTCCACAAAATAAGAGGATCTCTCCTATTGGTCGAAATAAGCCGTGATATGGAGAACGAAATAACGCAGGTGGGGAGACAGTTCGGCTATGAGAAAAACAAGAGCGAAATTTTTGAGGACTCTTCTCTGGAATGGCGTCAAGTGCAGAATGGGGTACATAACGCTCTGTACGGTGCAGAGGAGATATCTTAGTGAAACTGCATTCACTGCGGCTGTCATTCAGCTAGATATTAGCTGTAGCGTCGTTAAGCTCCAACTGTGGAGAAACGAATCAGCAAGTTGGTTAATTGTACTTGTGAGGACCAAGAGGGCATTTTAATATGCACGCTGCTCCAGCCATGCTCGTGCATATTGCCATATTCCAGGACTAGGGATGAGTACACGTTTTCTCGCATAGCGAGAAACATAGAGTTTCTGCTGGAAAATTCAGTAAAGGCTTAATTAGTTTTTATAGGAATTTCAGAGGACGAGAGCAGTCATGCAGACGACAACTCATCGCAGCTGAGGTAAATACCACGAGCTGAGGTGTAAACTTGTTGGTTGGCCAACTTGCATACACTGTAAACTCTAGCGACCTTGGGTAATCTTTTGCTCTACTTGTCACAAGACTAACCATCCTTCATAGACTTGATTGTCATCTTAAATAGTACCGAACTTTGAACTGGAATCGGATGAATTATCATAGTACTGACCAACATCATGATATAGTCGTAAGAAAAATTTTGTAAAGAAACTTCTAGTTAAAATTTACCATTGCTGTGTTTAGGATTATTTCACTCACTGAGGACAAGATGCGTTCGTTTGATCACTGTTGAACATTGTCACATTGTAAACTGTATAAATCCGTGTATTTCTGTGAAAAGATTGCATCATTAAACCAAAAATACTTACAGCTTACACAGTTCTTGTTCTGACCTCAAAACCTTACAACTCGTCTTAAAGATTTTAATATTACGCTGTGAAGTCTCTCTACAACTCTCTTTTGGCCTCTGTGGGCAAAGAATACACTAGTACCTCATAGCCAGGTGGAAAAGGGTAAAAAGGCAAGAAAATAATAGACAATCACTTAGCTAATTAAGACTGGTTAAGTTTATTTCTGGTTATGCAACAGGTGTACACTCTATACTGAACTGAAGTCATATTTATCAGTTCTGGTGGAACGAAGTTCTAACAAACATATCATAGCTACCAAAGCAACATATGGGGTCGGAGATTCAGGTCAGCTGCGTTCAAGAGAAAGAATGTGTACAAGCACAGAAAACGTGAACTGTTAGGTTAGCACTGCGTAAGAAGCGGCAGACGATCGCAGGATGGCACTCCCTCCACGGTGTTAACGTCTTACTACTGATTTTTACACAAAATTCCTAATCCGGTAAGCTTTTCAGCCTAACGCTAATTGTAAATGTCTATTCTGCCTTAGTTAACTTTAGTTGTTTTCTGCTGTAACCAAAAGTTTTTTCGTACTGCAGGACAAGGCAATTGGTAAACGTGCTACCTTATTACAACGCACTACGCTGAGAGCAACTAGGCATCGCATGTAGTTAGTAGGACGTAACAGCTGCACTCGTTACCATGACGTCTTTTGCATGCTGGTGAACTGGAAGCGGAAACGTATGTGTCGGCCCATCGCAGGTTATGCAACTGGTTGTCACAGCCCACAGCGCGGAATAGGCGTTTTATACACAAATTCAATTTCAGACTTCTGATGTAGAGTATGGCATCTCCAACAAACTCGTCAATTTTAATTACATTCCCATTCTATGATTGTAGCCACTCGCTTGTTTGATGAGGCAGTTTGATAATCAAAAGTGTCCAATGTAGGCTATAACGTGGAGGCGTGGAATTAACAGCTGAGCACGACTCAAGACCATGCTTCCCTACACTTCGTTCTTGGATATTTATTAATGTCCACTGCAGTCGTACATGGCTGATAAGCTCCCACCAGCCCACTGAAACCAGCTCTCTGTTGACAAATACTTTCCCTTCCTGTTCAGGGGAGGTTTGTATTATTGCTACATGCTGCAAGGATATTTTTTGAGTTGTTTTGCACGTGGACACTTTTGAAAATGAGTGGAAGTTACTACATTCACTGAAGTTATTCCATACCACTCACAAATTCCATGCCTCCTCAGGTGGCAATTGCATCAGGGATGTTTGACTGATGGTAACCTGTTCCGGCTTCTTCACTACGCACAACATGTCTGCACCACTTTGTAACCAAAATTGGAACTCATCAACGATGAGTAATGTCCTTCGAGCTGCAGTATATTGCACCAGTAAGCACACTCAATAAAGGTGAAGAAAAATTTGCACAGTTGGACTACGCAGCGCGATTCCTCACATACTAGCGATACAAAAATATGTGTCACAAAATTTCGCCCTGTACATATTTCGGGCAGTAAATGGACGTTAAACATTGGAAATCTGGCAACACTGTTAACTCGTGTATGGTAACTACCTCTGTCAGCAGACACAGCAGTGCTGTGCAGCTGATGTAGTAGATAGCGTTTTAGTGTAGCATGCAGGAGGTCGAGGGCTGTGGGGGGTTCGATTCTGGATCGAGGCTTATTTGTTTTTATTTGCTAAAAGTAGTCTGCGTGATATGGTATCTGGCATCATACTCGTCTTACAGCGATTACAGTGGGTCTTCTAAAACACATTTGCAGTCACATATTCCGAACGCAGAAATGGAAATACAATCGTTTTCATTCGTCAGCTCTTAAAGAAACCTTTTCCATATCGTGGACGCGAATTGTTTCGCAACACTGCATCTAACTTGTTTTGATTGTACCCCCAATTAAGACCAACTGTTACTCTTGCCACATTCAGCTACACTACACTTCATCAGGGCCTTACGTCACCAGTAGGGCTAGCAATGTGCTTTGCAAATAATTACGGTGGGAGCAATGGGGAATGGTACACAGAAAACAGGTTTGTAATTTAGTAGGTGTAGTACCGTGAAACAATTCGCGTCCACGATGTGCTAAAGGTTTCCTTAAAAGCTCATCAGTGAAAACGATTTTACATCCATTTCTGTGTTCCTAGTACGTAACTGCAAATGTTTTGTAGATGACCTACAGTGTGTGTGTGTGTGTGTGTGTGTGTGTGTGTGTGTGTGTGTGTGCTGCTGCTGCTGGTGCAATGGGCTGCAGCTCGAGGGACATTTCTCATCGTTGATGAGTTCCAATTTAGGTTACAAAGTGGCGGCAGAAATTGAAAACGTTTCTTACTATTACGAACACTGATACGCATGCCTACAGTGGCTAGACCTACGTACATATCGTCTCTAATAAATACATCTGCGTACGGTACACGATATATTCTCATGTTAACGGTTCCAAGGGAACCAGATCGTAGAGGAAGAGGACAGGCGTAATCGCGGTCTATAAAGTCGGCTGCATATATCGACCATCGATTCGTGCTGTAATCTCTGTTTAGTACGAGAGATAACAGTTAGAGGTACCGGCGTTTTATGGAGGTAGGTGTCACACACATTTGGAGACACTGTGTTAAGAACTTAAGTATCGAGCACTTGTACACAGTGGGAAGAATAAACTGTGTAGACCTAAACAGTAAGGCTGAACAGAGTAAATGCACACCTAAGTCGTTTTCATAGGTGGATACCTTTTCGTTTTTCTCTTTGAATTGCGTAATTTGTTCCTCTAACAAGGGCCGTCGAGGAGTGGCGGTAAAATGTACTGCGATTAAGTCTACTTTTTCGGTAAGGATAAGGAGAAAACAGATAACCACTGTCAATGTATCCACGTTGAAAAATATGTTCCCCTGTTCCATAACTCGGGATCTAAGCACATAACTGAGTAAATACTTATACAGAAGAGCGGATACGCAAACGGGATAATCTCTGACTATAAGATGTTAGTATATTGGAATTGTAGTGTATCTACATTTGTAATAAAATAAATAAAGAGCACTTTCACTTTCAAACAGACAATATGCTGCAGCCCTGAATGAAGATACTGTAAATACAAGAACCTGGAGCGATTATCTCTATCACTTTCAAGTACTGACAGAATATTTTACGTATGTCACTGAAAACAAAGCTAACTTCGTATGGTGAGAAAGTACTTCTTGCAGCCCATGACACTTGAAATTATTATGTACTAAACCTTGACTATCTTCGACAGTTTGGTCAATATCATCTGCAAATGAAAAGGTAAATGCACTAGTAGGTTACACTCGCGCTACAAAAAATGTTTAACCCACAGTATTTGCTTTTAAGGTAGTCTCTTTAATTATATAGCTCGGTCTAAATTAAGGATCGTTCTTTAGACGTTTGTATGTTCTATTAGAGTTGTTAACATTCGTCGATCAAGTAGTGAATTCTCTATTTCTCTTGCTATTTTCACTTATTTTTAAATGCCGCACTCTACCAGTTCCCACTTCCACGCTTATGAATCATTAGCTCTGTCACTAATCAGCCTAGTGGTTTCAAAAACTACTAATTCGACGTTAATATTCTTCGTTCTCTATTATTTTTACGTGTCACTCCCTCTAAGACCCCATCCCAACTTTCAGGTGTCCTAGGAAACTCACGCCAGCATATTTATTTATATATTGTGCATGTGGTTCGCTTTAACTTACAAATGTCGGGAAGATACTTTAGTCGTCCAAAGGATAGAAAATTTGGAAATTTATGGTAAGGTCTTATAGGTCTTATAGGACCAAACTGCTGAGGTCATCAGTCTCTAAGCCTACACACTACTTAATCTAACTTCAACTAACTTACGCTATGGACAACACACAAACCCACGCCCAAGTCATACCAAGTTGTTCGCCTAGACATCACATTTATTTAATTATTTTTGTTTATTTCAGTATTTTTGTTTCTATAGGTGGTATGTCAAATTCGAAAAAATAAATTTATCCGGACTTTTCAAACCATACACACACACACTCTGATGTCTATTCAGATTTCACGCTAGTCGGATAAGCCACTTTAAGGATGCAAGTCAGTTTTCCTTTAACTAATGTAACGGTTGCGAGCGTTAGTTACTTTTGAGATTGGACGTGTCGAGTTGATGTTGAACAAGCGCTATTTTAAGGCGAGAAAGATGCTCTTATCATCACATCACTGAGTTTGAACGAGGTCATGTAATAGGGTTACGAGGAACTGAATGTTCCTTCTGCAATATTGCAGAAAGACTTGGTAGGAATGTAGCCACTGTACATGACTGCTGGCAGCGGTGGTCACGAGAATATGTTGTCCCAAGAAGATCGGGCTCTCGACGGTCACGTGACACTACCGACAGGACAGCACAACGCGTTTGGTGAATGGCTGTGGCGCACAGTACTGCATCTGCAGCAACAATTTGGTTAGCAACACAGTGGCACAGCGAATTGTTAAAAATCGCTTACTTCCAGGACAGCTAAGAGCCAGACGCCCAGTAGCGTGCTTTCTACTGACCCCAAAACACGACCATTTGCACTTCACTGGTATCAAATGAGAATTCATTGAAGGTCAGGCTGGAGGCTTGTTGTGTTTTCTAATGAAATCTAGTTCTGCCTCGGTGCCAATGATGGCCACGGGTTAGTGAAGAGGCAGTTTGTTGAAGGCCTAAAACTGGGGTGCGAATTCGTATGACAACCGGAGCACTCTCATGGTTATCCCACGCACCCTGACTGCAAATTTGTACGTCCGTCTGGTGATTCGAACTGTTCTGCTACCATTCATGATCAGTTTCTAGAGATATTTTCCGAGAGGATAACTCTCGTCCACATACTGCTATTTTAACATAACATGCTTCCTTGGCCTCCTCTATCACCAAATGTCTTCAATCGGGCACATATGGGACTTTATTGGACGACAGTTCCAGCGTCATCCCACAAACAGGCATCTGGCACCTGGGAAACACATTGCACGCACGTTTGTATATTTGCAAGCTGCATTTTGTTGGTTACACCCGTTATTAGTGTACCAGCATTTGACATTTACAGTACCCTATCTCGTGCTTATATTAAGCCGTGATCTTTCAATGTTAATCACTTAAATAGGTTTCCTAGACATGTGTTTCAGAAATACGGTTATTCTGTATCACTTTTTTTTCAGTGTTGTGGTTTGTTTTCCGTCAGAGTATAAACAAATACTTCGTCACTATTATGTATGTGTGAAAACTGCAAAGAGGCATGAAAATTTGTACCAAGGCCAGGATTCAAAAAAGGGAGTCCTGTACGGACTACCTGGCACGTCCCCTGCCTTCCTTACTAGTTTCTAAATTTTAGTTCGTGTTATTAATGACACTTCCTGGAGACAGTAATATCGGATGAAGTATTTGCTTCCTATTTCAGTAGCTCTGCTCTTGGAAAGCAATAATATATAAAGAAATGCAAGAAGCAATGTTCCTGAACGCTATGATAGTCTGGCATCTAAATGAGCTTCGCTGGACTATGAAAATGTACTAACTGTTTACAGGATTTTGTGTTCAGTGTCAACACGCAGTCACGAGAGAATGTAGGTATTATTACTCACTAGGAGAACACGGCAAATACTGACACCCGATTTCACAGGAACTTCTCTCTGTAGAAGAGGAGTCAAAGCAAGCGGACACTTGTATCCCCTTATCCGTAGATATTCGACTATTTATAGAAAAACGACAGTCAAAGTTTTCAAGATATCTTGTATGTAATGTTGGTATCTTTTATCGCACGGTATTCTCAGACGAAATGGTGGCTCAGAAGTTAGCGTCACGGCTTCCTAATCTTCGGTTTGGTTTATTTTATTTTTAGTGTTTTCATTTATCTACCCATGTCCGTAGAAGGTTACTGCATGAATGTTCCTTATTAAATCAGAGAATATATAGATTTATATTTATTGCAAAATTACAACTGGATTTCACATTTAAGTGTCATACATTTACTATATCACGTGTACGTGTTGGTTGGTTGAGAGATTACAGTCTTTTTTAAAATCTCAAATTTTGATATTTCATTCTCATATCAATTGATATAGTAACTCTTAAACTGTATTCGTACGTCGATTCTTCGGGAAGATTTGCTGCATTCTCTTGGATATACTGATCCTAGATACATTCGAATCACAGATACTTCGAAAACCACAAGTATCACGCGAAGGCAGTGTGGCTGCAGTAACATATCTACCTGTGAACCTCACTCGAAAAAGAAACGCCATTGATATTGAAGAAGGTTTCATGTATTGGCACAAATTTCGTGGCCAACGATGCATGACGTATCACTTTTCCGAAAACTGACGCTTGCAAAAAATTATGATTCAAAATACAAGACAGGAATTCCACCGAAAGCAATTTCAAATAATTTTCTGGTACTTTTTTTTTAAATCATTAATCTTACTAACGGTTGATTGGTAGACGAGTAAGGGCAACATTATTTCAATAGACACTGGAAAATATTCATGTAGTAATCTTCTACAGACAGGGGTATATTAATGAAAAACAAAAATAAAATTAGTAGTCGGGTTTCGAACACGAGGCGAAAACTTAAGAAGTCGCGACGCTAATCACTGTGCCAACAGGTCCTCTGAGGTAATCACGTGGTGAAAGTTGCATGAGGTACCTCGAAAACTTTGAAAACTATGGCCTCGTTTTTGCAGAAACGGTTGAGTATTTCTTCCGTTGAGCGAAGTTTCTGGTAAATTGGTTAGTGGCACTTGCCGTATTCTCCCGTCAGTGTTGTTTAAAACGAATATTCTAACTCAGCTTATTAGCCTAATAGAATGTTTCGGAGTGGAAATCATATGAGCCACATATAGATATTTTGTTGCTGCCGAGCCACTGTACCTTGCACAGTATTTTTAGCGACCACTGTCGCCGAAACGCTGCGTGCCTTGCGAGCCAGGACAAGGTATCCGGCTGGTGGGCGGACAGAGAAGCCGCGCTGTGTAACGGGACGCCGGAGGCAGCGCGGCGAGCCCGCGTAGTAATGGAAGCGGCCAGTGGGCGGCGAGCGCCGCTGCACAAGTTGGCCGGCGCCTGCCGGCAGCGCGGGACTTGTAATTCGAGCGCCGCCTCTCCGGCTGAGTGCGAGCTATCGCTGAACAACACGCGCAAGGCCGGCCGTTCCCAGGCCGCGCCGCTCTGCAACACACTCTGTCCCTACACACGTCTAACACGCACTCACACACGAGGCTGGTTGCTGGGCGAGCCGTCGCGCAATAAACGCACCTGTCTCTGCGCCGGTAGTATTCCCACACAAACTGAGGCTAGGCGTTCTGTGTGCCACATATGTGTGTATCCCGCAAGGTCTGGAACAAAATATTTCCGTATTCTGCACCATTACGTTCCTAGCAGGGGATGAGTGGCGGTCGGTCGGGCCCGACAAGCTTGTCTAGGACCAGAACGCGGAACTCTACTTTTTCTTCTTCATCATTATGTTACAGGGATCCTCGTGTTACAACAACTTACTTAATTCCACATATATTGCCATTAACTCATTAGCAATGAAAATTTAAGCCACGATTTAAGAAATTTTGATCTAATTACAGTGTTTCTGTCTCTAACAACTCATCGGTATCCATCTCATAATTTTTTGAAGGATAAAATTTTCGTCTTGCCAGCTTTGTTTTGTTGTTTCAATAGTGGTTTTATTTTTCAAGTGGAAGCTCCTAGTTGATTATACGCAGTGTGATTCAGCTATCCTTACGCTGTCGTTTTATGCAACCCGCAATGTTGTACCTGGGCTTTATAAACGACGTGTGAGATTTTTATATTCCCTCTATAGTTAAGCGCAAAATACTAGTCTCACAGAAAAAAATTAAGAGGACCTTTCGTATGAAACTTAATTTAGTTAAATTTGGTTCCGAGGTTCGCTTTCCCTATTTTTAGAATTATGCAATAGAAACGTACGATAGTGACCTTCAGATACACTCCCATTCTCAAACTCAGCCTCAGGATTTTGAGTATGTTGTTCTTGACACGACCTCCTACCACCGTACAAATATCTGCGACTGCGCGAATTGTTTCCCACATCTGAATTTTTTGATCTTCACTGACTGTCCTTATGACGCTGCCAGCTAAGTCGAGCCCATACACGTTGTGAAATTGACGTTCGTTTAAATTTAAATTTACAGTCTTATGAATTTCGACAGCAAAAAGTAAAGAATTCGTCTTGCCTTCTGACTACAATACTACTATCCTTTTCAGGGTCAAGCCTACATCGCATTGTCAACGTAATTAGTTTCAGCGGAACGTTCACGGAATTCGCTTTTCGTTCATTACAAACATGGGCAGTTTTAAATTAATAATGTTAAGGAAGTAGCCGACTATGCTGGTAGCGAAACAGCCCTATCAATAGGGCTTTCCATGTACCTCACTCCTTTTTTTTCTCAGATTTTCGGACACGTTGTGCCACATTACGTTGTCGAATGCCTTCTCCACGTCCACAAAGCCCATTTTTCGTAATTCCATTATGAATCTTAACGTCAGAGCTGCCTCTCTATCGCCCTTATCTTTCCGAGAGCCACGCTCATCTTCATTTAACAGATCCACAAGTTTATTTTACATTCTTCTGTACTTTATTTTCATCAGCAGTTTGTGTGCACGAGCCGATAAGCTGCCTGTCCGACAGTTCTCGCACTTTTATGTCCTTGCTATCTTCGAGACTGTGTGGGTGATATTTTCGCTAAGTACTATGGTATCTCTCCAAAATCACCGATTCTATACGCCATCTTGAGTAGTTGTTCGGCTGCCACTTACATCAATGATTTCAAAAATTATGAAGGAATGTTATCCATCCCCTTTCTGCCTTATTCGATCGCAAGTCTTCCTAAGCGCTATGACACACTGTTTCTAATACGGGACCCCCTTATCTTGCTTATCAACTACCATTTCTTCCTCAGTCAATAAATAGTTTAATAGAACGACAACAACGGTTTCCGATTTTGGAGGAAATGAGAGCACCAGGAAGTACAGCAACGTCAGCGATATTCGTCTCTAACTGTGTGGCTACGTAGCAGTGGGGAGGGAGATGAGACGGCGGGGCTGTCTTTGTTACTCAAAGACTCAATTGTGTTATTGTGTCGGAAAATCCGCACCGCCTGAACCCAAAAAGAGATCGCGGGAGGCACGGCGGTGCCCCGGCAGGGAGCAACAATCCATTTAGCCTCTGAGGCTGGAATGGGATACAGCAGAGGCTGCGTCAGGCCAGCAGGCAGGTGGAGGGGGCTGACTCTGCCGAATCAAAGCCCCGCTTCTGCAGCCCGCGACTTCCGCCGACTCAGCGTGTCTTCCGTATCGGGAACTTATCTC
The DNA here is from genome assembly GCF_021461395.2 of Schistocerca americana. Taxonomy (NCBI): domain Eukaryota; kingdom Metazoa; phylum Arthropoda; class Insecta; order Orthoptera; family Acrididae; genus Schistocerca; species Schistocerca americana. The sequence continues at coordinate 431,698,756 of NC_060119.1, read as the reverse complement.
TCTAAATCTCTCATCTGTGGGACTAGCAGCTGAGGACCACAGTGTATGTCTGACTGCAACGACCATTGCTACAGATCTTCTTCCGAACTACAGTAGTGTCGCAAAGTCAAACGATCCCTTCGTTGCAGAAAAGGTATAAGTCAACATTTGTGGAACCGAAAGAAGTCATAAATAATGGAGTGTTCAGTCACTTTAATATGACCACTACCGATGTTCGACATCAACGTGCAATAACCACTCACAGACGGCAGGTGTAACGATATATAAAGCGTGTCGAGGAGGGGGGCGGGGAGGGGGGGGGGGGAGGAACGTGGAGGAGGAACGTGGACAGGCCAGCCGTTGTGGCCGAGAGGTTCTAGGCGCTTTAGTCTGGAACCGCGCAACCACTACTGTCGCAGGTTCGAATCCTGCCTCGGGCACGGATGTGTGTGATGTCCTTAGGTTAGTTAGTTTTAAGTAGTTCAAAGTTCTAGGGGTCTACAATTTCTTTTATGCGGTCATTCCATATTAGGATTTTTGGACGATTACTGCCGGACCGATCGTTGCATCGGAACCGTTTAGGAATGAACATCTGCTCTAGGCCTCTCTACTACAGAAGACAACACTCTGGTGGAAGCTTTGAGGTAATACTCACTCGTACTAGGTTCTGACGCAGCCATCGACTGAGTCGCATTATTGGCTATTGAAAACTGGTCAGTCGAAACCCACTGTAATGAAAGCAGAGAGTTTGCCTCAAAATAATTACTCGTAGAGACAATTGACTGAGTGTAAGATACAAGCATAAATTTATTGATCAGATTGCACAATAGCGACCACAAGTAGTACAACAAGTTAACAGCTTCCAACCTTTAATTTTGATAATACAGGTTCTAATAATCAAAACTTAACAGGATGTTATTAAGACAAGAATGTTTAAAAACATCAAATACAAAATTTAAAATTTCCATATGTCAAACAGTTTTCTCACAACTTTACGACCTAACGTTTTCTGCACCGTCGTAATTGCACTACAAAGTGGACTACGCCCGTCCATACAGGCTGTTCCGCATGTACTTGAAGGTACCACATAAATTAAAAATATATACGAATTTTAATAGCTGTAGTTAACAATGTGCAAAAGGATGTTCTGTTTTCTGGTTGTCGTGGACGAAGAGAGTTTGCTGGGTTCCACACTATTATTGTTTGCGGGATCTACGTTGATTTCTACAAGCCGGCCAGGTTCTAGGCGCTACAGTCTGGAACCTTGCGACCGCTAGGGTCGCAGGTTCGAATCCTGCCTCGGGCATGGATGTGTGTGATGTCCTTAGGTTAGTTACGTTTAAGTAGTTCTAAGTTATAGGGGACTGATGACCTCAAATGTTAAGTCCCATGGTGGTCAGAGCCATTTGAACCATTTGGGACGTGGACAGCAGTGCAAGCATCGTCTAATGCGGAAACGGAGCGATTTATCTGCCGTCCAAAAGCGGCTGATCATTGGCTTTCGGACCAAGGGTTGGACCATTTCTGAAACGGCTAAGTCTATAAACCGCGCGCGTGCTGCCATGGCTAAAGTATACCATGCATGGCAAACTGGTGCTATCCAAAACTGATGCCGAGGCAACTGCGGTGCACAATAGACCGTAGATGACAGGGCTGAACGACGGCTATGGAGATGCGTATAGGCGAAGAGACGTGCAACTGTTGAGCAACTGAAAGCCAATATGAACCAGTGGGCTGCCAACAGCGTCTCTTCAATGACCATTCAACGAACGTTGTTGAATATGGGCCTCCACAGCAGGCGCCTGGTTTGTGCACACATGCTGATTGTTGTTCATCTGCGACGAAGGCTGGATTTTTCACCCCAGTACCGCAACTGGTCGCCACTGAGAGGCGGCTATGCATCTTCCAAAAAATGGTTCAAATGGCTCTGAGCACTATGGGACTTAACATCTGGGGTCATCAGTCGCCTAAAACTTAGAACTACTTAAACCTAACTAACCTAAGGACATCACACACATCCATGCCCCAGGCAGGATTCGAACCTGCAACCGTAGCAGCAGCGCGGTTCCAGATTGAAGCGCCTAGAACCGCTCGACCACTGTGGCCGGCTACATCCTCGACACAATGGAATCTACCAGCAGAACAATGAAACTTGTCACACAGCCCGCAGAATATGTGTGTGCTTCTAAAAGCACCAGGACAGGTTTACGATACCGCCTTGGTCACCAAACTCGCCACACTTGAGGAACCGAAAGAAGTTATAAATATAACCCACTAGAGAGTCTGTGGGCCAACCTCGATCGGCTGTGTCCACCAAGAATCCTCAACCGACAATATATCGCAGCTAGCCACGTCACTGGAGTGGCTCCACATCCCTGTCGGTTCTGTCCAGAACCTCACTGATTCTCTTCCTGTACGTCTCACAGCAGTCCACTTTGAAATGGGTGGTTATGGACGCTTTTGACACGTGGTCACTTCAGTATGACTGGACAGTGTATTTATGGTCCTTTCCCCAGACTCAGCTTCGAAGGAGCTTGATCATGCGTGTTTGAAGCTTGACATATAAAACATATTTCCACAATATTTTTAACTGAATCTTGGTGTATCCGCTTTTTGCAACAAAGTATCCGATATGCAGTAACAATGTATTGAAGCATACGTGTTTGCCGCAAATATTATTGAAAATAGGCTTAATTACAACAATAGAAAGTATACGAGTGACATTCCCTAAATTTCACATTACGTTGCAGTTTGCAAATCTCATTTTCTTTCTATTAAGGTAATATGTAAGTCACAGCATATTGTAACAGCATATAACTATTTGTTTCTGAAAGTGTCCACTTATATACTTCAGAGGATGATATGCTGCAAGCCGTCCTTGCTGTAATCATAGATATATGTCTGAAAGAAGCTGAATGTAATTATCTTTACACAAAGAAAAATATTATCTTCTCAACAACCTTCAAATCGTGTGCTAATCTCATGAGTCTTCTGTATGAATTACTGAATTTACTCATGGCACATTTGTTGCTCTATGCGTATAATCACTTTCAGAAGACAATTTAATAATCACATTAACTAACTTAATAATATTGAACCATAAATTTCTGGTGTTCTCATATACCACCACAGTAAAATAATGACACGTTTTCCTAAACCTATAGTAACTACAGCTTTCAGGAGACCTGGCTAATAAATCTTGCATAAAAATGACAAACACCAAACAGTTAAGGAATGGTGTTTGATAGGTGATGCATATATTGTGGTGGAAACTATAGAATCTGTCCACTGAAATAATCCTGTTTAAAAAGCAATCTGACTTTATTTACATGAATCCACTGTGAGGTGCAACTCTATTCAAATATAGTCAACTGTCTCACAAACGATGGTTCACCGGAGAATGGGGGGCTGTGAATAACACTTAACAATCCTACGCCGGTACGGCAGTACTTCGTCCTTTCACCTTGATTCAGGTGCAGCAGAAAACACCGCGCTGTGGTCGAGGAGTGGTGCGCTGCTGCTGTTGTATGTTCTGAACTGTCCACGAAAATATGCAAACCACCAAGCCTGGCGTTCTGATTTTCAGAATGCGGGAAGCTTCCCTATCAGAGCATTGAAATTCCGGCAGGTTTCAGTGTAAGGTGCGACCAGTTTGGCTTACAGACGTCAGAAGGCCGAATCAGAACGAATAAGTTTATTCTCTTGACACATGATACATCCGAGATCATATGCAGTGGCACTACCAGTATAGTTGGACACTGCCACAGGCTCTTAGTCCATCATAATATACAGATCACGAGTCTCACCCGCTTGGAAAAGATCTGAAGTTCTCCATCAGGGGAGAACCAGAAGACCAAGTCCTAGAAGAATCACAACCACTATACACCATGAGAGGCACCCACATGCCTTGCTCATACTGTGGCATCAAGCAGTCAGGCCTGCAAGATGAGTGGTCTGCCAAGCAAATGGATTTATTCTTATTTATCGCAAGACATCAATGACTGATTATGAGCTCTAGTACTCACAATTAAGCTACAAGTTAGTCTCCTGTATGAATATTACGCAACGGAAACGGATAACTCACATCTGACTATTAGTAATTTACACAACTCTGATTGTTCACTACGCTCTGGCAGTACCACATTTTCTTTCTTTTGCAACGGCCTTGATCAACACGTGCCCATCGCACTGAATATGAATGGCGCACACATTATAAATTCTGGATATCATTACTACATAGTATTCGAAGTAAAAGGCCACCAATCTTTTTCTTTTTACTATCTTTTTTATTCCGATAAATTCTCTAACCTAAACACACCATTACATTTTATACGACAATTACACATGAGAAACTACGCCCAGTGGGCATGGCTTTACATTGGTGATTCTCTATCTTATGGTCTCGTAATTATTTAACGCTACAGTGCACGTTCTGGATAGGATGGTGGATCTTTTGCTATATCTCACACTTCGACTCTCATACCCATCATCACGAAAACTTTCTCTAGACCGAGCGGTACAAAAAGGAACACGCATGACCCACTGCCTCTGAACCTATCTTGCTACTCTCCCACGCAAACCACACATGCTTAAATTACATGAAATACATCACACTGGCAACATACATCACAAAGAATAGTCACAACGTTAGAAGCACTTCACTTTCAGCTTTCCCGCTTCAATTAGTATTCATCCCAGTTCCACAGGACACTGCCCCACTTTGTAACTTTTCTTTCCTACTACGAGCTCTGGAGAATATGTGCACGTCTTCCTGTGCAATGCAAGCCAAGTGGCGTTGTTGGATAGACGGCTGACTCACCTTGCTTCGCTGTCAGAGTATTAGAGTATTAGAGTTTGATTCTAGCGTCACAGGGAAACATAACACACAAAGATAATATTAATATCATATTCATCACACACGCGAGTCCTCAACTGATACCATGGACGAGTACTTCTCTTTATCCTTTGTCTCATACACAGATTGAGACTCACACAGTACTCACCACGTGGAAGTACTCGTCTCTAATTTCAAGTCCTGCACATGCCATTTCTTAAATATTTCCAACTTATAGTACACACGCCAGTAATTCAGCTTAACTTTCGCACTTAGTACTAGCACTCGCAAGTATTTTAACTTATTGCTACACGTGGTTTCACTGTGACCGTTGGTCACTTCCGAAGATTACTACGATCCCCTTAATATTACCTGCCTGTCATTTCATTCTCCCCCCAAAAGTTCCTGAAATAGAGAAATAATTATTCCAAACTACTCTTAAGTATTTCACATGCATACCATTTTCTCCACTCTTTTTGTCTTTACGGAGCACACCTAAGACAGGTCTTACCAACACAAGATCCAGCGGCAGAGTGCTGAAACATGGCCGTTCTTCAGGTCAGCTTGCACCTCCGTCGAGGTGGGGGCACACCATGTTATCCTATTGGTCAGCCACATTTCAGGCGCTCAAAGCTCAGGTAAATTTCATCTCTTTGGTTCCACCAAAGGTGACCAAAGGATCGTCTCAAAGATGATCATATATTGCCCATTCACTATCTGCGGTTAGCAGACGACCATACATTCATTCATTGCACAGATCTCACCCAAATTGGATGTAGGGATTTATTTTGTGGGAGTGCACATGTGATCAATTAAATAAATAAATTGTCCATCTTTCCTACACTGGTATCCGGCTTCAGTTTATTAAGTGAAATTGAGTTATTATTACAAAACATATGTTGTTCTGACAAGAATAACGAAGAATTTTGTACCTTTTTTCAATGTCGGGCGGTACTGTACCCTTTCACCCAAGCTGCAGTACTGGATCCGAATTAACAAAACGAGACCGCCACCATGTTGTACAAACCAATCGAATTCTCTTGTATTCATTGAACCTTCTATAATGACTGCTCTGTTGGCCGCATAGCCAATCCAGATACAGCATCAGGGCTCCCACACTGTGGAGCAAGCACCTCCTTTGCATATACTGAGAGGAGCCAATCAGGGCCTCAAAATCTCTCTCGTATGAAAAAAGAAGACTTTAGACCAGGGAAGCGTTGTTCTCAGGTGAAGCATAACTATGCTTTGGCAAAAAACATCTGCTTGGTTGGGAACATAGTCCCTCATTTACGGAGTGATCTGATCTTGCTGAGCCAGCCATTTCTATTTTCTAAAAGAAGCATATTAAACTACCTAGACAGTAGCGCCCATGAAATATATGTGTTTCTGATGCTCATTAAGTGAACTTGACGACTTCCTGGCGTCGGAAGGGAGAGGTGGGGGTGGGGGTGGGGGTGGGGGTGGATTACTCCAGCTCTGCTCTGCCCATATTGCTCCATCTTTCAGTATAAGAATGCTTGAAGTTTTATGACCTTCCCACCGTTCGCACACGAGCTCAATTTACAGTAGTCTCTCTTAAATGGCTTCCTCTTTTCAGCCATGCAGCCATCTTCCGTGAAGGACTGGTGCCCTATGCAGTTTCACTACTGGTACAATTGGAAACTTCCACAGGCTCTTAGTCCATCATAACATACAGATCACAAGTTTCACCCACTAGGGGAAGACCTGAAGATCTCCATCCGGCGCTCCTCTGTTCGACGCTAAGTGGAAAGAGGATAGAGCTTTGGCAATAAGTCCCTCTGCGGGTGAGAACCACTTGGTACTGTTCCCCACACTTACTTGCATGGACAGGGCTCTGCACTCTCCATTTCTGGCCCCCAGTTCATCTCGCTCCCTTTTCTAGCGCCTCCTCAGCTATGGCCCCGTGGGTACAAGCTGCATACGGGTTACACATGCAGTTACAAGAACATTAGGCCCATAATTTTCTTATGTGGATCATGTCATTAACCACAATAGCAAATACAGAACAGGGGAAAAGCGAGATCATGCACTATAGCATATGAATGACACTCTGACGGAAAATGTTGTTAAAATGAGAGTGGTGTGCCACTTTTCGGTGCAAATCCCCTTGATCAAGTAGTCATTTAGTTATGCTGCTATGTAATTGAAGATCTGGTTTTGCACTGGCAGCGGCTGCTTTCGCTTCGCTGTTTGTGCTTACGTAGTGGGTGGAGTCTTTGGAGACCTGAAGGCTCACAAGTTGGACGGTCAGAAGGCTTTTAAGAGGAATTTGCCGCTATTAAACTGCATTGCTTTGGGCAGAGACCCATCAGCAGGCAGTGAATCGTCATTCTTATCCCCAGCAAGCTCTGCAGCAGCAGAGATAGGAAACACACATTCCTCTGTCGAGCGAGACATCGAATTAGGATCGTTCTACATTTTTTGGCAGAACCAGCACTTTTGCGCTGTGCCTATATGCAGGGTTTTCTGTGTCAAACAGTTTTCTCACAAACTTTTACGACCTGACGTTTTCTGCACGGTCGTAAGTGCACCACTAAGTGGACTACGCCTGTCCATACAGACTAATCATTGTCCATGCTACAACACCTGAACTATTACCCAAGAGAAAATTAGCATTGCTTTTCCGCATGTACTTGAATGTACCACACAAACTAAAAATATATACAAATTTTAATAGCTATAGTTATCAGTCTGCAAAGGTAAGCCCAAATTTCTGACTTTGTACATCTTACTATCGAAGACTGTAGATTTCGAACATGCCGGCTGAAGTGGCCGTGCGGTTAAAGGCGCTGCAGTCTGGAACCGCAAAACCGCTACGGTCGCAGGTTCGAATCCTGCCTCGGGCATGGATGTTTGTGATGTCCTTAGATTAGTTTAATTAGTTCTAAGTTCTAGGGGACTAATGACCTCAGAAGTTGAGTCCCATAGTGCTCAGAGCCATTTCGAACATGCAGGAGTTTGTTACAAAGAAAAAAGACCGTGGAATGAAGCCAACCTATCCGTAAAACTGATGATCGGAAACCATCCTAAATGAGAAGCGCCCTTATCTGTGCTCGCTACTGTCCAGCCCCCATTCTCACTTACTAACGAGCCATCATGAAGTGTTACAACTAAATGAGTGGCTGTTCAATGCTCTACCCTAGGTCGGGTGTCGGCCGTCGCCAACCCGTGTTCACTACCGAGATGAAGAGCGCGGCGCGGCCGGCTCGCGCCTTATAACAAGCAAACATGGCCGCGCCAGCACTCCGCCTGATGAAAGAGAAACACGGCGCCTCCGCAGTACTGGCGCTCGCGGGCCAGTCGGCCGAGCCCCAGCGAGCCACTGCCCCTGCCCTGAAGTCACCCGCCTCGAAGCTGCAGATTTTTCTCCGGTACTCTTTCCATCTCGGCCTCTGCATCCATACCCTCAAGTCGTCTTGCAGTGTGTAGCCGTGGTGCTTGTCGTACCGTCTGTGTATGATTAGCGAATGCTGCGTGGGAGGAATGACTCTTGCGAAACTTTCTTATTAGCTTTGAATGAGATAATGTTCTAGTCGTAGTCATGTCGAGAAATAATGTATTGCTCGATCATTCCCGAAAAGTACGCTCTCGGATTTTCGGTAGTAAATCTCTCTGTTATACAGAACACTTCTGCTAAAGATCTGCCACTGGAGTTTGTTGAGCATCTCCGTAATGCTCTAGCGATTGCTGCTCGATCCCATGACAAACATGCAGCTCTTCGTTGCGCTCTTCCACATCTCCTGTTAATGCAGTCTGGCAAGGATTTCAGACTGGTGAGCAATACACAAGAATCGGTCGAACAAGTCTTTCCAGAGCCACGTATTTCATGCATTAATCACATTACCTTTTCTATGATAATGAATACAGGCTGAAACTATGAATTACAATTTGTGTCAAGGCCGGGATTCGAGCCCAACTTCAGAAATATTCAAATGTGTGTGAAATCTTATGGGACTGAATTGCTAAGGTCATCAGTCCCTAAACTTACACACTACTTAACCTAAATTATCCTAAGGACAAACACCCACACCCGTGCCCGGGGGAGGACTCGAACCTCCGCCTGGACCAGCCGCACAATCCAGGACTGCAGCGCCTTAGACCGCTCGGCCGAGCCCAAGTCACTGCTTCCTATGCAGAAGTGCTATGCACTGCACCACGCTGCACTGCATGTAACACAGCTGCCCCGATTCACGCAGAGCCAGGATGGCGCAGTTGTAAGCTCATTTACCTCGTAAGCAAGAATTCCGATTCGAATCTCTGCCTTGGTAAAAATTTTAGTTGATTGCTTAGGCCTATATACATTATCATAGACAAAGTTGAGACTTGATATGCCTCTGGAAGCCGGTGGAAGCGACCTAGCGGTTCTAGGCGCTACAGTCTGGAACCGCGCGACCGCTACGGTCGCAGCTTCGAATCCTGCCTTGGGCATGGATGTGTGTGATGTCCTTAGGTTAGTTAGGTTTAAGTCGTTCTAAGTTCTAGGGCACTGATGACCTCAGAAGTTAACTCCCATAGTGCTCACAGCCGTTTGAACCATTTTTGACTCTGAAACATATAACTTCAAATCTCAGCCTAAAACACTCGTTTTTTATGAAACAATTGCAACCAGCTTCAACCAAATTAGCCATCCTCAGATGCTACAACATATTGTGCAGTGACTGCGAAAAACGCATTATCAGCCAGACAAGCAGATCCTTTGATATGAGATTTAAGCAGCGCATCTGCGCCAAAAGACAACAGTATGCAGAAGGATGGACAAGATATTGGTAACAGCGAAGGGCAATCAAAAATTTTTTCATAAAATGGCAAAAAGTACATGGTCAGATATTTTAGAAGAACTGGTGATCGATATTACTAAGCGGTAGGTCCTCAAGGACCAGAATGGGCCGTTGAGAGGTTCCATGCCCTCTTTTGCATGTTGCCTCTCATTTTCATCAATTTTATGAATGTTTTATGTTACTGCACAGGGTAACAAGCCGAATAAGGTTATTGTAATGAGAGTATTTGTACTGAGAGCTCAAAATACTTTTCACTTGATTCCTTTGCATATTGGGTTACTTCCCTGGGTGGCGTGTGCGAGGCGAGCGCCGATGGACGCGGCACACTGCGTTTCCGGTTGGGGACTGCACTTCAGCGGATACTGATAGGGTCATACATTAATGGGCTTAACCACCTGGAGGAACGACTGACGTCGGTCGAGATTCGCCTATTGTATGAGGGCGAAATGACCTGTGACACGTCTGAGTGTCACCACAGTTTATGTGTTTACCATTCTGGCGCGTCCGGAACGAATACTGCTGGGACTGATTGACTGGATTGTCCTCTTGATTCTGAGAATACTTGTGGACCGTGCCCTGCTGGGCGCGACCCTCTAGCGACGGATTGTCGGTGGTCTAGGCAGGTTGTTTTCTTAGCCGATCAAACGGCAAGTTCAGTGCCCTCAGCTGAATAGCACAGCCATGATTGGTCAACTTAAACTAAGGCTAGTTGACGTCATAAAACCCTGCTCGGAATTGGAGGGAACAGTAGCTATTGGCGCGGATGATATTCTGAAACAATGTGCGGGAATTTTGGAATCAGCACTTAATGCTGATTCGCGGTTTTCGAGAGAAGTAGGGAGTTGAGCGATGTTGGCTTCGTTCTTGCGTTGCGCGGGCGCAGGGACTCGGGATATGGTCTTTGTCGGAGTCAGACAGTCTTGCGACTTAGTCGCACTTTTCTGGCAGAACTTAGAATCCTCGGACAGCCTTCGAGGCCAGGGGTTGAAACAGAGTTGCAGCACAGCGGAAGTCGGCGCCTACATCATCAGAACGTTGCCTACCGACAACGTGCTGCAGATTTCAGGTCTGGTACAGTATTTTGTGGCTTCGGCACTGTAGGACCTATCATTTTTATACTGAATCCCTCAGCAGCAAGCGCGCTCGCTTTGCTACAACTCCACCTTGCTCATTTCTCCATGTGATCTCATTTGAGCTCTCACTACTAATCGCGATACTGCAATATAGTCGGGAGAGTAATATTTGGTTAAGTAGGACCTCCAGTCATTATAGTCAATCTATTGCATCACAGAGAGTAGGAACCCCTTGGTCTCGAGCCAAATCTTATTCTCATAATAATTCAGTATACCCTATCCTTTAACCTACTGTTTTTGTCGATAATCATGTGCCTTTATGTCTTGATGTATAATAAATCTCATTGTAATATTTTATCCGCCTATCGTTTCATAGATATATGCAGAATCCCATTTCCTCTTGTTTATTATAATGAAGTTCTCTTTTTTTCTCTCTAAGTAGATTACAATTTTTATTAAATTATTGTGAGTGTGCACTCCTTGTTTTACCAACTAGCAGGGCCCACAATCATTTCCTTTTGTTACCGTTGTGCGCATAATGAATTAGGTGGTAGATAAGAGGGGGACGAGTGCATGTCTCGTTCTCATGCAAAATTCGTCAGAGTTAAAGAGGTACAAACTCTTCTCCACCCCGGCACCTCGCACCTTCAACAGATGCTTAGCCTAATTTTTATGTCGGTATATTCACTTGAACTAGCCGCAGTGTCCTAAATATTGACTGTAACTATCAGTGGGCCATTCCTGCGACCGAGAACTGCACTGTGCCGTCTGGGGCGCACCTTTACTTCTGCGCAGGAAGCCAGTCGAGGAGGAATTTAAGAACCTGCTTTAAAAAAAAATTATTTGAAAGGTCCCAGTCAAATCTTTACAAGTTTGCTCCCAGAGCAACTCCCGCTGTGCCTACGTGACACAACTTGCCTGAATTTCAGAACCTAGGCAGTTCTGTCCAGTGAAAGTTGCTGAGAATTGACGCCCTCAGCCCTCCGCTGAAACTACTAGCTAATCCACACCATTGGTATTAGCCAATATCGGGCGTGAGATATTGGTCATGTGTGTGGGCTCTGAAAGCTTCTGTAGTGCAGAACGCAGTTGCCTCTCTCTCTCTCTCTCTCTCTCTTGTGATCCACACCTCGCGCAGAATAGACGTCTTTCTTGGGAGGCAGAGCCTCTGGATCTGAGTTCCATGACCGGCCACCAACATAAGTTAACATGAAACGCCTCCCCTTTCCGTATCCCATTTCAATTATTTGTTCCACCTCCTAGACTGGCCTAAACCTTTTAACTTCCTTCTTAGGCCCGCCCTTTGTAGATCGTACATTGAAATATATTCTCTTTATTTTACTTAATTTCCAGTTCTGTCATTTAACGGCAGCCCTGAACGCCCACTTACACGTCTTGACCGCTCGACCTCCTGTACACTGTCGTCGTAAGCAGAATCCTACAATCTTTTCTTCCCTCTCCCTGCCCATGTACGCTTCTTAGCATCTGTCCAGGAAATACACGACGGAAAAAGAAACACAACACCAAAAAATAATTAATGCAGAGTGATGAAATTTCGAAAAAAGCATTTGTCTTGGTAACATATTAAGTGAATAACACGGCACCATCACAGGTTAATCTAAGCGCATGATAATCCATTGCAAATGTGAGATGCTGGTACAACAGTAACCGATGTAACCACCAGAGTGTTGAATGCAAGTATTCAAACGTGCATTCAGTATGCCGTACAAGTGCCGGACGTGTTTGTGGGATGGAGTTCCATACCTGTCACACTTGATCGGACAATTCAGGGATGGTTAGTGCTGTTTATGGATGACGCCGGAGTTGTCGCCCGATGCTGTCCCATATGTGCTCGACTGGAGACAGATCTTGTGATCGAGCAGGCCAGGGAAACATGTCGACACTCTGTAGAGCATGTTGAGTTACAACAGCTGTATGTAGACGAGCGTTATCCTGTTCGAAAACACCACAGGGAATTCTGTTCATGAATGGCGGCACAACAGTCGAATCACCAGGGTGACGTACAAATTTGCAGATAGCGTGCGTGGGATAACCACAGGATTACCCCTGGTGCCATACGAAATCTCACCCCAGACCATAATTCCACCTAGTACGCAGACAAGTTGGTTGCAGGCAATCAACTAGCCTCCTTATAACCAAACCACGATCATCACTGGCACCTGTCTTCACAAAACCCCTGCCCTCCAGTAAGCTTCGCCTGACTGCTCTGAAGTCGCAAATGGTGGTGGTGGGGGTCAGTGGAATACACGCAATACGGCGTCTGTCTCAGAGCTATATCAATTCTGTGTGTCATTGTGGCGCCAGCTGCAGCTCACATTTTTGCTACAGACGCAGTACGATGCGCCAGACCAGTATATCAAACACTATAGTCTTCCCTTTAGGTAGTACCATGTGGCCACACGGAGCCCGGTCTTCTTGCGACCGTACATTTTGGTGACCGCCACTGCCAGCAACCATCTGCATTGGCTACATTCCTGACGAGTCTTTCTGCAATATCACAAAAGGAACATCCAGCTTCTCGTACCCCAGTTACACGACACCTTGCGAACTTAGTGAAGTGTTGATAATGGTTTCTAGCACACTGGACTCGCAATCGGGAGGACGACGGTTCAATCCCGCGTCCGGCCATCCTGATTTAGGTTTTCCGTGATTCCCCTAAATTACTCCAGGCAAATGCCGGGATGGTTCCTTTGAATCCGATGAGACCGATGATCTCGCTGTCTGGTCTCCTCCCTCAAAAAACAACAACAACAACAACATAATGGTGTCTCTGTCACCTTAAAGCCATTGTTGACTAATGTCAAGTCACCAAGTCCAATTTCTCAGGCAACTAACACTCACGACCGTTACGTATTTAAAGAAAACCTGATTTGCACCCCCGCAATGCCAATACTAACGCCACTTTTACATGACGAGCGCAAAATTTTAATAAACACCGTCTTTCAGATGTCGAAACACACCTATCAACTTTGTTTATGTCACACACCTGCTGCTTGGTACTGTGATTTTCTTTCCATCAGTGCGCAAAGAACCGGAAGAGGAGTATCAGCGAGTAGCAACAAAAAGCGGATATTGTCCTTGACGTTGCCTCTACGTTTATGAGCAGTGACGTAAAAATCTAGCAGCCAGAACTAGCCGTTGGAAAGTTTCATCTTAAGACTGATCCTTTGTTTCTTTTATTACAGGGACCTTGTTGTATTTTAAACATGTTTTTATTGATTTAACGTCCTGTAATCTATTTTTATATTTTAAGTCTAACTCATTGAGATATTGTTTTAATAATTATCCTAGTTTAGGATTTTCCAAAGTTAATATCATCTACTTGATGATCCTATCGTCCAGTAAGGAAGGAAAGGTAGAATTTCCTGTCTATAAGACTCCCTGATTTTCGTAATACGTTCAGTCCGACAACGGATGAACATTTGAGCATTAAATACCATTCTTAGGTTGCTGCACGTGTATTTTAATAACACCTTACTTAGCTCACAAGCAGACCTGTTTTAATAACTTTACTTAGCTCACCGGTAGACCTAGAATTAATCTTTTTACGAACCTTTATTATCTTAAATATAAGTTTTTTTATTATTTCTGGTAGAATGTGAAGACGGCCAGTGTCGCTGAAACTGGCTCTGTTTGTTTTTTCATAAAATAGCGTTTGTCAATAAGCAAGAAATTCAGTCACCAACTTCTTAAACAAAATGTTGTTTTTTGCCAAAAAACTCAGCCTGGCATTTGCTTCTCCTACAATTTCTTTCATGCGGTCATTCTACATTAGGTTTTTTGGACGATTACTACCGGGCCGATGGTTGCATCGGAACTTGTTAGTAATGAACATATGCTCTAGGCGTCTCTACTACAGAAGACAACCCTCTGGTACAAGCTCTGAGGAAATGCTCACTCCTACTAGGTTCTGACGCAGCCATCGACCGAGTCGCATTATTGGCTATTGAAAAATGATCAGTCGAAACTCACTGTAATGACGGTAGAGAGATTGGCTCAAAGTAATTACTCGTAGAGACAATTGACTGAGTATAAAATACAAGCAATAATTTATTGATCAGATTGCACAATAGCTACCACAAGTAGTACAACAAGTGAAAGGTCTCTGTTGGATTCCTTTCATGTTAATTTCTTAAATATGCTGTCATTTACGGCATACATTCCAGTTCTAAATTTACTGTGGTGTTTCTGACTATCTGGAAGGAGACTGAGCAGTGGAACGTGTTACTTTTACACATAAACAAGAACGATCTGTCACACTACTACACTTTAAAACACAGTTTATATTCATGTCATACAGTCTCATACGGAACCTACATCCGCTTTCTTTTATATACTGTATGTGATAAGATGCTGTCACCCCCTTTCCCTTCGGTGTGAGAGGATGAATGAGCAAATGTATTTCTAGGTGCATGCTTGATGGTGGCAGACAAGCTTGTCTGCTAGAGAACAGTAGGACCAATGTCGGAACAGGTACCTACACTTTCTAAAAGCAGAGAGGTTTCTATCCTTAGTATGGTCCTGTCCATCCCTTGTCATGTTGGTATAGGAAGCTGCCTCTCTGGTCACTTCCGTTTGTATCTGTTAAGCACGCTCAGTAGGAGCCCACGTCAGTCTGTCCACGACGACCGTCTGAAGTGGTAAGATCTCCGGCTAAGCGCGTGTCTGCTAAGTCCGTAGGACAATGGATTTCTTAAGTTCAGCCTAACTGAAAATTTAATCACCTTTATTTCAGGTTTAGCTCTAAAATATCTAATGTTATCTTACATTGCAACGCAGTGTAATTCGAGTGTGAAGTTCAGAATATCTTCCGATAGTTACTTTGTCACTACTTTGTGAGTAAGGTGGAACCACGTGTTGATCAGTAACTCTAACTAAGATCATCAATCTTAAATGCGAATGTGCGTGAGATTATAACGTCTCATCTTGACAATATTTTTCAATATAGCAACTTTTCTTTATGTTCAACCCACGTGGGGTGTACTTTGTGAGACCAGTACCACGTGCTTATACAATTGTTTGACCCATCAGGTTAATAGTAAGACGATAGTAACCAGTTCGAGGTTTTTCTTTTGAAAATTGCGTTTCGATGTAATTTATTTTAATTATCAAAATTATTGTGGAATTACACTGTTTGTGTAAACCAAGTTGACCACGCGAAGCATGTGATGTAAGCATCAAAGTAGCCCTCAGCTATTCTTTTTGGGAAGATTTCACAGAGAGTTAGTATGAATTTAGGACACCAGTGTGTGGTAATTTCATGACGGACAGGATTGCGCTACGAACGTAACTTGTTTGGGTGAAAATTGAATCGGTTGGTTGTGGTTAATTTCCTCTTGGACATGTTACAACGTTCTTCGTGTGTTATTTTATGAATGCCGTGTTGTATGTAGTCTCCCAATCTTGGCCCCCTATTTGATGTGTTCCGTAAGATTACAAACTCACATTTACACAATCCTAAATATGGCACCAGTTTAGTTATGAATAAAGTTTAATATGCTGAAATTTTAACGGAACAATGATCAATGTTAAAATAAATGTCCAAATATAAACTATAAACTGATTTATTTCTTTTTATTGAAATTCTCTTTATATATATATATATATATATATATATATATATATATATATATATATATATATATATATAGATGAGTACTAAAAGATTATAATTAATGTTAGTCTGGTTGGCAATTTGGTAAGCTAGACTCGATACCTGGTGAAACGGCTGCGCAGTAATGCAAGGTTAACTTCCTCAGATAGCTCACAGCTTTTAACCCACTTTTATGGTCTTCAACATCAGCACCGCTTTCAGAACAAATTAATGCAACAACATTACACAAGTTAATATAAGAACACAGCTTCCAACCCTTAATTTCGATAATACAGGTTCTAATAATCAAAACTTAACAGGATGTTATTAAGACAAGAATCTTTAAAAACAACAAATACAAAATTGAAAATTATTATTTTCATGAAACCATCCTTTATTGAACAATCCATAGTCAAGGAACCTACAGGTCTTTCGGTCCACGTTAGAATACAACAGATGAACACGTTTTACAGCATCATTTACATAAATACAGTAATCCATAATGAATACAAAATAATGCTTCCCTTCTTTTGCAGCACGCCCTAATCCCTGCCACTACCCCGTACACTAATTTAGCAGCATAAATCGTTTATATGACTGTTTTCCTTTTACAGAATCAATATTACACGGAGTTCATTGGCACAAATCGTGCCCTCATATACACAGGAAATAGACACTAGTTTCATTAATCTCCATAATGCATATGTAACACACTGGAATCAACTACATTTCGTCACCTTAATAAATAATATGCAAACCCATAACGAGGTCAGTACTGTCAGACTGCTACAAAAACTCCTAGAGAAACAACAGTCTATTACTCTAGCGCTTTATGAGGATGCCTTTAGTGTTGCTTTTAACATACCATTGACACAATGTTAAAGGACTCACCACTATTCTGCATCTTGTCTTCGAACCACAAGAGCTGTTACCAAGTTTTCCGGTCAAACACTGAAACTTCTGCTTCTGCACAAGCATTGCTCGAGCAGGGTGCGGAGCACACCGCTTCTTTCCTGCATTTCTGCCCCACCAGCCACGCCTTGGACACGCACGCGTGCGTCTTGTCCCTTCACTCGCTGCCGACCACTGCACCAGAGAACCTTCGGTGTTTCCTAATACGATGACAGTAATTTCCCCTTGTCAATAAGTACCCACATGGCACTCAGTATAGCCTATAGCATCGACGGATAACTTTTATAGCCAATTTAATGAGTTCGCAGACGCACAGTCCCAAAAATAAGGAAAATACGTAAAAAAAACACCTGGCGCAAAAAGAAACATATATAAATAAGCGCCCGAAAAGCGCTCAATCCTTCTGGGACAGAAGATAGCTTTAAGCAATCTACATCGCTACACTTACACTCTCCTACATCACGAATTCAATTCTGGACTTGAAACTAAATACAGAACGGACAGAGATGGGTGGCATAAACTCGTCGTGGATTTCAAATGTTATAAGTAGGATAAAAAGTTTTGGAGCAGATTAGCTCTTATAGGTACTCCTCCGATACAGCACCGGTACACACAGGGATTCAAAAATTCTGAATCTGTGGCTGATCAAAACTGGTCACGAAAGAAAGCGATTCGTCTTAACAACTCTAGGTGTTCTCAACATGACTCCCTTTGAATATTGTATTTTGTAACCATGTAGCACTGCTCCTCGAGATCTATTAGGATAGGAACCCATTTCAAGAGACAAATCTTTTCTGCACGGCGAAAAATGGAAGTCAGAAGTGTCCCGTTTAGCAAGTTTGAAAGAGTCTAGTGATTATGACATTTATTAACAAACAATCGGGGCCGGCCGTTGTGGCCGAGCAGTCCTAGGTGCTTCAGTCTGGAACCGCGCGACCGCTACGGTCGCAGGTTCGAATCCTACCACTGGCATGGGTGTGTGTGATATCCATAGGTTAGTTAGGTTTAAGTAGTTCCAAGTTCTAGGGGACTGATGACCTCAGATGTTAAGTCCCATAGTGCAAAGAGGAATTTGAACCAAAGAATCGGGTAACAGCGTCCAATGCTAACCTCTGTTGCCGTAGTGCTACATGTTGGCTCCAACCAATGACAGAAGTTTTCAAATGTTCAAATGTGTGTGAATTCCTATGAGACCAAACTGCTGAGGTCATCGGTCCCTAAACTTACACACTACTTAAACTAACTTATACTAAGAACAACACACACACACACACACACACACACACACACACACACACACACACACACACACACACACACCCATGTCCGACAGAAGTTTTATTGAGAGTATAATGCAGGTCATAAATGCTGACGTTAGCAATAGATGTTGTTCTTACACAATGTGTCGTGTAACACGACAAATTACTACCGGTCTTTCACACATCATAAGCGGGAGAGTGGAAGACATCGTATTTCATATCTGTTCTTGTAGCATTTTTTTGTCTTTTCTTCAAATCGTTGCGAACCAGCACTGAGAATTTCGATATCCTCTCCAACGACGTTTCAAATGGCTCTGAGCACTATGGGACTTAACATCTATGGCCATCAGTCCCCAATAACGTATAACTACTTAAACCTAACTAACATAAGGACATCACACACATCCATGCCCGAGGCAGGATTCGAACCTGCGACCGTAGCGGTCGCACGGTTCCAGACTTAAGCGTCTAACGACGCTGTTCCAGTATTTATATGTCTGTGATACTGGGACAGCGTCGTTAGAGAGGCTATCGAAATTCGTACCAGGGACGGATCCATCAACAGAGATTGCATCTATAACCTCAGCAGGGCATGGGAACCAGCACTGAGTCTAATTAAAAAGAGGCTCAGCAAAGAAAACGAACTAGCGACCATGGCGGACGAGGCAGTTACACCGACGCCACCACAGACGCCGACGCCAGCCTCTCAGCGACCGCCGACGCGCGGCCGCGGGCGCGGACCGCGGAGAAAACTCCTGACGTTGGAAAGGGATTTAGGACTGCCGCCCGCCCTCAGTAGCTCAGTTCGTCAGCGCACCTGACGATGGCGACATGTCTGATCGCCGAAATATTGTGCCCGTTGAACACTATGCGCCGGCAGTACACCCGTGAACTGTTCGAGCAATAAAAATTATTTGCAAACGTCACAGAATCGGCCATATCCTCCGCTATAACGTTACTAAGACAGCGCCTCGATATATTATTGTATTATTGGATTCATTCTGGATATATATAAAGAAGACAGCAACATTAAATTTTCGCACAAAATCTTGGATATGATACTAGAGATATTTTCAGTTGTCATCCATATGAAAACTTAAAATGATAGACCACACCGTTTGGTCACATTGGGACAATCAAGTTTCGCTTTTACTAGAGTTTCGTGTCAGACAGTGTATGTGTGTTTTGTTGCAGTTAAGCGGCCAACTACCGTATCAACTAAATCATACACATTTAATACCACATCTTTCATAGCAACACATATCAAAAAGAAACTCAGCGGTAATTGTGTTCATTAACTCTTTCTCCCTTTCTATAAAGATATCAATATGTCAGGATGGTATCACGTCTGAAAGACTCATTGCACGGGTGGGACACTGACTGGCCTTTACAATACTATTTCATATTTCTTCATCCCTAAGGGACCCTTAATTCTTCAGTGATTTAATAACTTACTAGATTTTGTCGTTGTCGTTGTTTGTTTACTGTTATGCCATTGATAAAACTGTCTGGGATCACTAACTTTTAAGATTTATGCATCTTTATTTAGACCAGTAAAATTTTGATTTAACTAGTCTAATACTGACGGGAAGTTATTATTACATGCATTTAAAAATTCTGGTGGATATCTAAGTGCTTCATTCTCACACAAGAAAGGTTTAATACGTTCAGCACTCTCATTATTCCTTAAGACGCGTTGATCAACGTCATGGACGTGTAGAAGGCAATTGAAAGCAATGGATTAAAGGCAAATATTGTGTATTCGTACGACATGTGGTTGAAATTAAAAAGTGTCATGATGTCTCTATTGGAAAAAGATTACAGATTAGACCCAATTCGAAACTCCGGAAGGGAACTACCAAGAGGGAGGTGACCATGAGTAAAGATAGAATAACCAACGAAGTGATAGTTTAACAATCATGTGGTACCGTAACGCAGTTGTAGGGGAGGAACAGAAGAAAGTAGTGCGGAAGTATGTAAGTTTAGCAATATGAATGAGATAGGAGACATACTAGTTGAGTTCTGCAGTAAATTTCAGTTGCTAGAAGCGAATACTATGTTCAATAATATTAGCATAGGCGTATACTTCGAAAAGAGCAGAGACAAGGGAAGATTCGAGCTGGATTTTATCGTGGTCAGACAGAGATTCTGGAATTATATATTGGATTGTAAGGCGTACCCAGAAGCAGATATAGACTCATATCATACAGTAATGATGAAGTTTAAGAGAATCGTACGGAAGCAGGACAATGGATTACTGAGAAATGATGAGATATGTTTGAAGTTGGAAGATGATGTGGATACAGTGATAAGGAATATCATAACAGGCAGCTGAGTTGAGGAGAAGTGGACATCTCTAAAACAGGCAATCAAAGATATTGAACAGTCAAACATAGATACCTGCGGAAAATTCCGAAGAAACCTTGGGAAATAGAAGAAATGCATCAACTGCTCGACGAAAGGATGGAGAAAAAAAATGTTGTGGAGAATTCAGGAATTCGGAAATACATGTTATGTAGGACTGAAATAAATAGGAAGTACACGGTAGGCAGGCCGAAAACGTGAATAACGTCGGAAGAACTGACTCAGCCTGTAGAAAAGTCAAAACAGTGTTCGGTGAAATTAAAAGCAAGGGCAGTAACATTTATGTACGATAGGAATTGCTCTTCTGAATGCTGAAGACAGTGGATAGGCTGAAAGAGGACCTTGATTGCCTCTATGAGGACGAGGTTTGCCTGATTCCGTAATAAAAGAAGAAACAGGAGTCCATAAGGAAGACATTGAGAAACCAGAATTACATTCAGAATTCAAAAGAGCTCTGGAGGACTTTAAGTCAATAAATCAGAAGGGATTGTTAACATTCCATCGATTTCTAAAATCAGTAGGGCGAATGGCAACGAGACGACTAGTCATATTAATATGAAACTTGCGACGTGCCACCAGACTTTCGGAAAAATAACATCTGCATAATTCCGAACATAACAAAGATCGGTAGGTATGAAAACTACAACACATTAAAATAAGAAGTTGAAAGGAACAATATACATACTTTACTATACATCGAGATACAGCGTAGTAGTGAAACCTCCCCTTAGAAAAATTTATGAATTACTGTGCTGATAAACCTCTTACATTATTTGATTTTCAAACAGCTGAGCAGAACTGAACATACTCAGGTATTTCGCTCTTTACCTATTCTAATCAACACTAAACTGACACACAATATTTTTAGCGCAAAGCAATCTGACTTTCAAAAATCCCTACAAACGAATGGCCTTGACTAACAATAACCTATAACTTTCATGAATCACTTACCTCTCAAAAATCTTCGTTACTCGAACTACTGCAATACAGCGAGCGCCACCACTGCCAGCTAATTAAAAGATTCTAACTACTGAAAGCACTAACTACTGATAGGCATAGTTAGCAAATGAAAGATTTTGATAGAGAACAAACAATGTATCTACCTCAATAGTGTTCAAAAGTCAGAATATATATAGCAGTTCATGACATCCAGTCTTATAAATTTACTGTCTCTGATGGACACACGTCCAGATCATCCGCTCTCAAATCTCCGCCATTTCTCTCCCCACATCCACCACTTCTGGCGGCTCACCTCCAACTGCGCAACGCTACGCGCTGTTGACATCTAACTGCCCAACACTACAATGGCGAATATTACAACAATACCAACCAGCCACAGACTGCACACAGCACAGCCAGTGATTTTGGTACAGCGTGCTAGGTGGCGTTACCAATATAAAACCTAAACAGCCTACTTACATAGCCCCAATGCTCCCCACAAAAAATTTTACAAATTGTTTTGGGCAGTGGCCAATACAGATTTGAAAATTTTTTTCATAATTACAATAACAAAGATATCAAATGCTCACACTTATTGATATACTGTTGATCAAAAGCAAAGATTTTCTCACAGTCCATAAAGACAGTCCTGAACGTTCATCACAGTAAAATTGCAGTGTTTTTCTCAAAGTCTGAGCAGTAAAAGAAAATGCACCCGGAAGTACTGGATTTCCATGCAGTCTTAAAGAAGTAGTGTAGTCCTTCCAACAGAAAGACAGTGCTAACTCTTGACATGCAGACAGGTAATGGGCCACAACAGAGTAAACCCACAGCAGAGTCAGTCAAAGTTGAAGAATATTGGTAGGCAGGTCAACACATAGCAGACCCACTGTAGTCCTAGTAGAGATTATGGTATTGGTGGGCCACCAGAGGTGCAGACCCACTCCAGTCCTTGTAGAAATAATGGTATTGGCGGGTCATCAAAGGTGTAGACCCACTGTAGTCCTTGTAGAGATGGCAGCAGCCATCTGTTACGACTGTGCAGGTGCACAATCTCCATCGAAGACACTTGCGGACAATATAGCAAGTCCATAAACCACCATTTGTTCACTAACAAGGTTTTGGAATTGTCCTTAGAACCAGCAATGCTGTTAATCAGTCCCTTGCTGAATTATTAACACACATCCAAACACTAACAGTCCGCTTTTTTCACATATTGTGCATATACCATGATCAACAGCAATGTGTGCAGTGAAATGAATACTTACAAGTTACTTAATTTGATGAACTGGTGTCAATTACAATTCTATAACATGAGAATACAATCACAAAGGTACAGAAAACATCCTTAAAAAACATAATAATGCAGATAACATATGTAGTAATACAGGCTTTACAAAAAAATTGAAATAAACATGTACATCAGTGTTACAAGAATTATGACATAAATAAATAAAATAATGAGAATAGTTTTCGAAACATTAATTTCACACATGAGCATTAAAACAAAAGAGAATAAATAATGTCTAAACATCTTTACAAAGTAAATAACATATTAAAAATGCAAATTATATTTGAGGATAACAGTATTCCTCCTCATAGTGAATGTAGCTGAGTATTAGAAAAATTGTACAACATAACTCGTATAAGATAAACACATAAAGACAGGAAGAACACAAATACACAAGGTACTCAGACACATAATGGAATAACACAAAAGGACAGAACAGGGTTTGTTTTCAGTGTGACATTTGATACTGCAGTCCAACCCCAAACTTAATTTCATAGATGTTTCCTCTTATTTCACTTTTTTTTATACCTTGTCAATGGATTTCTTCCAGTTCTGCACAACTAATTCTCTTATATACCCTATCCCCTCTTAAGCTAACTTAAATCTACTGAGCCCAGATACATAAACTAAGGGACGAGGCAATGCAGCAGTACAAAACAATTAACACAAACACCGATGACAAAAAAATTCAAATTGGCAAAGCAAGCAGCAGTATATCTAAATTAGCAAAGTAAATGCAACATTACAACTAATATAAGGCAATGTTCACCAAACAAGAAAAATAAATCAGTAGTAAAACTGGCTTAACTGAGTAATACATAGCGAAATTCAGTAGCACTATGCCTGGCAAACAGCAGCAGCAAATGCAATAACTTATACCTAAACATGACAAAGCTCAAGCAGAAAAAAAATTACAATAAAAATAAGAAATGTCTAAAACCTACATCAGAACTTAACACTAGAGTGATGTATCACGATAAATTACTCTATAAAACAAGTTACCCAATCATTGAAAAAAACTATGTATGCAATTTCTGTGAAGAGAAATGTCTATTTGTGCTCACTTTTTTAAGAAAGTAGATCATAAAATTATTGTTTACTGGGTCTGTAGACAGAAAACGTTTCTATTAGAACATCTATTAAATTTTAATTTAAACAATGCTGCAGTACAACTAGAAATTAGATATTAAACAAAATAGGCAAATATAAATACATATCAAAGCATTAAACATCATTCACTAGCCATATGGCAATTAATAAGGCAGTAAAAATTCTCTCAACTAGAAAGGCAGTAGGCATAATCAGGTGTATAGACATGAAATATATCTCATCATTTCATTAGGCATTTCAGTAAATATCAGAAAGTATGAGCTCAAAACTGTAATCATATGTTTCAAGTATGATTGTGTCTAATTTGAAATGCTTTCTACAAAGGAATGTCAATAGCGAGGTTAATGGCCTACTTTTTTTTCACCTAATGGCTTTTTCTCCAGGCGACTGGCACAGCTGGTCGCCCATAACGCATTATCTCAAGGTCACTTAGCTTTATTACCGAAATATTTACGACACCAGTTTGCACTACAGAGACAGTCTCATACAAAAAAATTTCACAGGTCGAGAGTTTGCATTGCAAATGTGTAGAAACAAAATCCTATAAATATATAAGTGTCCAAAAAATTTTCGTCGGCATTGTAATACATTCACGCATTTACACACATTTCATAACTCTTAAAGTACGATCCTTGGTTTCCAACATCCTTTTCCACAAATCAGAGTCCCTAACCACTACTCATTATTCCTTACCTTATTACACATATACGTATTTGTCGACACTTCTTCAATAGTTCATCATAATAAATATGTATCATAATCAAATTCTTCATACAGCATCAGCTTATTGATCATAAACATACCTCAACACAATAATACACATCGTCGTCGTAATAATAACATCATAAAACCTCAGCCAAATCTCAAAATCGTTGTAGCTTCCTGCAATAATTTCAAAACCTAAAAAAAAATTCTCTGCTCATTTCGATAGTGTCATCTACCTCAAACGTACTTTGAAAATCATGATCACATACCAAATACATCATTCAGAGCTCTCATAGTATCACAATGGTTCCGAAAAATACGTGAACAGTTCACAAAGTACAGACAAAATACAATTTCATAAGTGTGAATTATCCAACTGTGTAATTATGTAAAAATCTGTCACTGATGTAGTAAAAAAATTTTTGTTTCTCTGTTAAATAATCAGATAGCTGAGTAATTCTGTGTTAGTGTAAAGTTGTATAAGCAAATACCATATTAGCTAGGGTTCCTTGTGCTTGCCAAACACATGGTACACAAAGTAAGCGTGTAGCCCCTGAGGATTCAAGTAATTACACTCCTGGAAATGGAAAAAAGAACACATTGACACCGGTGTGTCAGACCCACCATACTTGCTCCGGACACTGCGAGAGGGCTGTACAAGCAATGATCACACGCACGGCACAGCGGACACACCAGAAACCGCGGTGTTGGCCGTCGAATGGCGCTAGCTGCGCAGCATTTGTGCACCGCCGCCGTCAGTGTCAGCCAGTTTGCCGTGGCATACGGAGCTCCATCGCAGTCTTTAACACTGGTAGCATGCCGCGACAGCGTGGACGTGAACCGTATGTGCAGTTGACGGACTTTGAGCGAGGGCGTATAGTGGGCATGCGGGAGGCCGGGTGGACGTACCGCCGAATTGCTCAACACGTGGGGCGTGAGGTCTCCACAGTACATCGATGTTGTCGTCAGTGGTCGGCGGAAGGTGCACGTGCCCGTCGACCTGGGACCGGACCGCAGCGACGCACGGATGCACGCCAAGACCGTAGGATCCTACGCAGTGCCGTAGGGGACCGCACCGCCACTTCCCAGCAAATTAGGGACACTGTTGCTCCTGGGGTATCGGCGAGGACCATTCGCAACCGTCTCCATGAAGCTGGGCTACGGTCCCACACACCGTTAGGCCGTCTTCCGCTCACGCCCCAACATCGTGCAGCCCGCCTCCAGTGTTGTCGCGACAGGCGTGAATGGAGGGACGAATGGAGACGTGTCGTCTTCAGCGATGAGAGTCGCTTCTGCCTTGGTGCCAATGATGGTCGTATGCGTGTTTGGCGCCGTGCAGGTGAGCGCCACAATCAGGACTGCATACGACCGAGGCACACAGGGCCAACACCCGGCATCATGGTGTGGGGAGCAATCTCCTACACTGGCCGTACACCACTGGTGATCGTCGAGGGGACACTGAATAGTGCACGGTACATCCAAACCGTCATCGAACCCATCGTTCTACCATTCCTAGACCGGCAAGGGAACTTGCTGTTCCAACAGGACAATGCACGTCCGCATGTATCCCGTGCCACCCAACGTGCTCTAGCAGGTGTAAGTCAACTACCCTGGCCAGCAAGATCTCCGGATCTGTCCCCCATTGAGCATGTTTGGGACTGGATGAAGCGTCGTCTCACGTGGTCTGCACGTCCAGCACGAACGCTGGTCCAACTGAAGCGCCAGGTGGAAATGGCATGGCAAGCCGTTCCACAGGACTACATCCAGCATCTCTACGATCGTCTCCATGGGAGAATAGCAGCCTGCATTGCTGCGAAAGGTGGATATACACTGTACTAGTGCCGATATAATGCATGCTCTGTTGCCTGTGTCTATGTGCCTGTGGTTCTGTCAGTGTGATCATGTGATGTATCTGACCCCAGGAATGTGTCAATAAAGTTTCCCCTTCCTGGGACAATGAATTCACGGTGTTCTTATTTCAATTTCCAGGAGTGTATACCCTCAGGTGTTACAGATTACAGCAATGGAATGAAATGTATCACGGAAAACTTTCTTTGTAATTCAAAAATCTTAAAAAATAAGTGTTTTAAGTACAAAATTAATCACTCAAATACGTGTACTGCCACGCTAAATTTTGCCTCTTGATGTAACATAATCTCTGTCATTACTTAAGGGTAAAAAATGTACTAAGTGTCGTAATTATCGTCGTCTGTAAGCAAAGTTCTATGGAAGTCAATGTACTTACCTCGTAATAAACAAAAGCGAAATGCTATGCGTATAGATATCGTAGTTATTACGTACAGTACCATGATCAAGAAAGTACTACACTGTAACGTATTGTGCTACGAAAAAGGCTGTCTCATTGCTGCTATACAACAAAAGTTACTACTAAAACATGTTTTACTTTCCATAAGAATTCAGAAAAACTGTGCAGGTATAAAGCAGACACAGCACAAAAGCAACAATGTAAACTGTGTCACACATTAGTAGCATCGTGATATAATCGTGTAGCTGTCACAGAAACCAAATACTAAGTCATCTTTAATCTCACAGAAAGTACTTCAAATAAAGAATGTCTTTTCAAGTAAACAAAATGTTGCATTAAAATCTCATTAGCAGTATATGTTCTAAGTATGTAAGCCTTATAGTCGTTATGTAATCGTGCGACTAACAAGCAAGAATGCACACACATAGTAACTGATCACTATAACAATGCATTTGTAATTACTTGTCTAAATAAGTTCCCTAGTTTCTTGACTGGATAGTTAACTTTAGAACATAGCTGCATGTTAACAGTTTCTAAATGTGACAAAGAGTACTAGTAATGTGAAGTGAAAAATTTTATAGCAAAGACGAAATTAAAAAGCAGATTATCACTCAATAAATGGTTTTACATGTGAAATGTGGTGCAATCCTTTACTCTTCCTAGTACACAGAGTTTCAACTTCAAAGCAAGTATCATGTTGTGTACATTGGATAGGAATGCTAAAATTTCTCTCAAGGTCAGCGTCTATGTTATTTTTCTCAAGCCCAGCCGGCGCACGTGGCTGCCTGTGGTACGAGTCATTGTCTGTTTCTTTGTTGGAGTGTGTCGTTATTGGGATTTGGAGATCTAACTTCTAAAAATTCACCTTGTCGAGAGGGCCCTGCCATGTTTGAATCCCGCCAGTTCTGATGAAATTCAGGTCTGTCGTTTTGTCGGTAGTTTACATAGTTTCTTTTTTGTTGGTCATGTGGTGGAGAATTTCTCCCGGAATCGTAACTGCGCGGTGGGCCGTTGCGTCTGACGTTATTCTGTCTCTGTTGATAATAATTAATTTGGTTCCCATATTGTCTGTTTCTCTGACTGTCTCTGTGATACTCATTACTGCAGAGAGGTGATCTTTCCCTGTAATTAATACTACTCTGCCAATGGTTGTCATATGGGTGGTGTCTGTTATGCTCACGATTTACGTTGTAAGAATAGCCTTGTTGTGTCCAGTTATTATTTCTTTCATCGCGGAATTGTGACGGATGTGACCGGTAATTGTTGTGTTCCTGTTTTCGCGTCCTGCGATTGTCAGTGTCAATTTCCAATTCTTGTAACAGTCCCTGAAAAGCTTCAGTGTCGTCTTTGCAACGTCCTGTCAAAATAATATGTCGTAAATGTTCAGGCAATTTGATTAAGCACATGCGGATGAGTTCTGAGGGGCTGTATGGGTTTGACAGGTAATGATTCTTGTACAACATGTCTTCAAAATATTTCACAAGACTGGAAAATTCAAATTGTTCGAAATGTTTCATCATTATGATGCTATGTTTTACTCGGTCTTGTGTACCTTGAGACCAATATGCTGACAGGAAGGCATGATAAAATGCTCCTTCACTGTGACATTCGTGAAAGATCGATCACATTCTTACAGCTGGTTCATTTTCTAAGTAGCCACACATAAATTCTAATCTGTGCTCTAATGACCAGTTGGGTGGAAAACAATGAGAGAATTGAAGGATCCATGCTTGTGGATTAATGTCGTTGCCAGAATTCTTAAATGTTTTCAATTTACGTGTAGTAATGAACAGCTTATAGTCAAAATCATCATGTCGGCGAGTTACATATCGGTCATTGTTACTTCGTTTCGGCGGTTCCATCTCAAAATTCGGTGTACCTCGCCAATTTCTATCATAATTTCCGAAGTGCCCTGTGTTATTATTTTGTCGCTGTTCCGTATTTCTGTGCCTCTCTTCCCGTGTTGGAGCGCGAGTCTCCTCTGAAATATGTAATTCTTGTATTATTTGTGCCAACTGATCTTGTACTTCCCGGATTTCTCTTTGGTGTTGCGTGTTAATTTGATTGTGATTTTGTTTCAGTTTCCTAATTTGTTCGTTTTCTTCTGTGTCATTGAAGGCTATGGTTCTTGTGTCATTCAGATTATCATCTACCTTTGTAGATAAGTTAGTGAACTGATCCGAAAGTTCGGCTACTTTCTCCGATAGTGAACTGATTTCCTCAGTGTGTTTTTCTGAACCAAGTTTCAGAGTGTCCATTTGTGTTGAAATCGTATCTACTGTGTCCATTAAGTTTTCCTGAGTTTTTGCAAGTTGTGTAACCGAATCAATAGATGCAACTGAGTCAGTTTAAGCTTGCAAGGTGTCGTGATTTTCATGAACAATAGTTTGCAGTTCTTTTATGGCTGCTTCGTAATTCTGTAATGCATTTTCATGACGCGAAAAAATAGGTTCAAAATGCTCAAAAATTTTTGTTTTTGCATCATTACAGACTTTTTGACATTTAGATTCGATTTTAAGTAACTCAGCAGTTAAACCTTCACGTGTTTGTTCAAGCGTGGTGTCTAACTTTTGAAGCTGTTGCTGTGTTTGTCTCTGATTTTGTTCCATTGTGTCTAACTTTTGAAGCTTTTGTCCCATTTGTTACACTAATTGTAATAACAATGCACTGGTGTCTGAAACATGTTCCGCAGTGCTATTCGGCAGTGCTATTCGGCAGTGCTATTTGGCAGTGCATTTGAACCGGCAATATTCGCATTTTGAAAAGCAGAAAATGTGTCTTGACTTATTTGAGAAAACGGTGAGGACCCAAAACCAGAATTTGCGAGATTGTGTCCTGTCATTTTGGATTCCTGAGGCGAGCAGTTGCCGACTGATCGATCGATAATGCTTCCCTGATCACTAATTGTTTCACTGTCCACACCATTATTTTCAGCCCACTTAATTTCCCTATGCACAGTTACCAAATTACTACTTTGAATGCCTGTTAATTCATTACAAAGTGGTGCTGATAGGCTACGCTCGTCGTCACTATTATTTCTCAGTTTACTTTGAAGCCTAGTGTTACGTTTTTCACACGCCATTATTGTCACAATATTTCACACGATAACACAAAAAAGCAGAATTTGAAGAGCAAAATAAGAAAACACATTAACATGGCATTGAAAATAATATCTAGTTAATTGCAAGCGCAGCTGCGAAATACTTGGCACAAATATACATGGATGTCACAACTATTTTACTGTGAAACAATGAAAAACTACAACTACAAAGGAAATTCTCTCTATAATTACACGCTAGCAACAAACACTAGCTGCACTAATTACAGAAATGACAAGGAAAAAATCAGAAGATTCCAGTGAGGTATCCTGGCAGGGTCGCCATATGACACCTCCCCTTAGA
Source organism: Schistocerca americana (assembly GCF_021461395.2). Classification (NCBI taxonomy): domain Eukaryota; kingdom Metazoa; phylum Arthropoda; class Insecta; order Orthoptera; family Acrididae; genus Schistocerca; species Schistocerca americana. Next base: position 431,668,210 of record NC_060119.1, on the reverse strand, counting down.
AAAGATTATGAATTACTGTGCTGATAAACCTCTTACATTTTTTGATTTTCAAACAGCTGAGCAGAACTGAACGTACTCAGACATTTCGCTCTTTACCTATTCTGATCAACACTAAACTGACACAAAATATTTTTAGCACAATGCAATCTGACTTTCAAAAATCATTACAAACGAATGGCCCTGACTAACAATAACCTGTAAGTTTCATGAATCACTTACCTCACAAAAATCTTTGTTACTCGAACTACTGCAATACAGCGAGCGCCACTACTGCCAGCTAAATAAAAGATTCTAACTACTGAAGGCACTAACTAATAATAGGCATAGTTAGTAAATGAAAGATTTTGATAGAGAACAAACAACGTATTTACCTCAATAGCGTTCAAAAGTCAGAATACATATAGCAGTTTATGACATTCAGTCTTACAAATAGCCACAGACTGCACACAGCACAGCCAGTAATTTTCAAAAGAACGCTACGTGGCGTTACCAATATAAAAACCTAAACAGCCTACTTACAGTATCTCAAATGAGATGAGATGATTGTGGGTTTGTAGCGCTAATAAATTACAAACGGAAACGAAAAATTATAGAATATTCGTTTATTAATTAAAACATTGTTACTTGTCAATTTAAAACTGACAGTGGAAATATAGTCTTTATAGATGTATACGCACCTGAAGAAGGGATAAATAAGAAAAAAAACTGTTCTATAACGAACTACAAACGGCTCTAAAGAAAGTGTATGAGAAATATTTGGTTCTCATCTGCGGAGATTGAAATGTTAGAGAAGGCAACAAATTATCTCACGAGTTTTGGGTAAAGTTGGAGAAAAATACATCAACAGCAATGGTGAACAACTTTGACAGTTGCAACCTACAATCAGCTTAAGATCGTGTACAAATTTTTAGGGAAAAAAGACTCATAAAATTACATGGATTTTTAAGGGTTACAGGTCCTTAGTAGACTACGAAATTGCAAATGACAGGATATGTAACCACATTCAGAGTGTACACACACACCGAGAAAGTTATATCTATTCTGATCACTATTTAGCCATTGACGAAGTGACACTGAAAGTTAAGTGAAAGAAACTTAGCGCAAGAACACAAGAAAGATTGAGGATATCTCTAAGATATACCTTCTGGAACAAGAAAGTATTAGAAAATTTTATAAAAGTCTCGTACAGAAATATCTGTCAGACATTCTATCTGTTCAGAATAAAGAGAAAAAATGACAAAACGTTGAAAAATGGATAAAAAAGCGTCATATGAGGCATTGTGGGGAAAGGGGTGGGGTTGGAAGAAGAAGTAAGAGAAAGAGAACAGGAGTGTGTGCAAAAACGGAACTATTCCAAACAAATAACAAAGCACACACACTAAAAGTCATGTGATTATTTTATAACTTAAGTAGAACAGTTACACATGACTTTTACCTATAAACTAACTTTTACCTATAAACTAATTAAACACTGAAATAGAAGAAAGAAAGATACTGCAGCACTAAATACAATTAGCTAAGATCAGTGGAAAGAATTCTATAAAAAACGTGGCGAAGAGAAGATTCAGAACTGAATGAGGAGGAGGTGAAGCTGCATAATTGTTCCGCAGATTCAATCGGAATAGAAGAACTGCAAGTAGTTTTAAAAAGCACGAAAAGCAAGAAAGCACATGGACCAGACGGTATTCATTTGGTGCTTTTAAAAGAAGTCAGTTCCTTTTCAGATTTTAGGTTATTGCCATTATATAATGAATTGCCACTAGTGTAAAATCCAAACACTTGGAGAATACAGGAAGTGGCGTGAATTTTTAAAATAAATCAAAGAAACAATTGTAAAAATTATAGAGGAAATTAGCCTCATAAACTCAGTCTATAAAATATTTTCAAAATTAATCAATAATCGCACAAGAAGCATAACAGAAGTCCTCCTATTAGAAAAACGAAGTGGGTTCCGGAAATTCCGTTCATGACACTTACCGTATAAAGAAGTTTAGAAAAATGGCGAGAAGTCAATTAAGAGGCACGTATAGCTTTTATTGACTTCTAGAAAGCTCTTGACAGTGAAAATAGAAAGGAACTGTGGGACGTAATGAAAAAATGTGGGTATCGTAAACATTTTATTGAATCTATAAAAAACTTAAATGTGGACACAAAAATTATAATAAAAGTTGGAAATAATAAATCTGAAGAAATCACTACTAATAAGGGACTATCACCAGTCTATTGCCTGCCACCAATCTTATTAAATGAATGTATAAGTGATTTGATGAAGAACTGGAGAAAGAACGTAAATTCAAGTATAGAGATTAATAGAAATAAACATGTTACTGTCCCCATGATGTTACTATTTTGGAAGAAATTAAAAAGGAGTTACAAAAATGCTGTGTATAAACTACATCAGTTAGGGAAAGGGGAGTATAACCTTTGAATATCAACAAAGAAAAGTAAAATCAATTTTTGGATGTGACGTAAGCTATGATATTGACATGGGCATAGAAGCAATTAATATGCGGGGAGGTAAACAAATCATTCCGGAACAAAATGCGCAAGAAAACAAAATTAAAAATTTCTACAATTGTGTGTACACCTGTACTGTTACATGGAAGTGACTTATGGAGCCCTAAAAAGCACAGTAAATGTAAGCTAAAAGCCGCAGTAATGAGAGGCATTACCATGCAATATCATGTAACAAATGGAGATATTAGGAATGAACTAGCTATTTATAATGTTAAGAAAAGATTGAATAACCTGAAACATTATGAGACTGAGGTACAAAGAGTGAGTGGAGAGAGAATCCCGTGTCAGACCATGCTGTACCAGCCAAGAGGAAGAAGGGACAGAGGAAAAATCCAGAGCGAGGAGGTGGTGAAAACGGAGCAGGCGCAATTGCCTAAAGCTTGAAGTGCAGAAGAAAAAGGAAAAGGAGAGAAATACTATCTATATCTTGCTGCATACACCTTGATGTCTCTTGACATAGCCTCATAATTTTGTGTGCAATCTACAATGGAAGCAGGAAGAATTTTGCAAATCTACGTGAATGGGAGCTCTTTAAAATCACTGAAAATCTTAAAAATGTTTGCCTGCTGAACTAACCGAGGGGAGAGAAACAGCTTCCAGACCTCATGTGGAGCAGGATATACAAAAACTTCAGAATATATAAAATGAAGGGTATAACGCGAGACGCAGAGTTCATTCTCACAGAAGTGTAAGGAGGTGAGCCATGGCACGTGGATTCGAAAGGAAGAACAACAGTTTACTGGTTCTTGAATGACAAGCAGTGCCTTGAAGAAAGGTATATTCTTTCACAAGGCAATCGTGAAGCTGACTTCTGCAGGCACTGAATGTATTTCTCAAAATTACGAACTGCGATCTGGTAACAAACGTGAAAAGAACATTCTTTATAGATCTGACGGAAATAATTTTCCTTGAGACATGAGAGTCTATCACTATCAGGGATGATTGTTTTTAGTAAAATCTTGCAATTACAATTATACATTTAATCTGAACTCCACAACCAGTTTTGGAATCCCATCTCGTTCTCAAGAGATCTTACATCATAAGGTGTCTGTTTAAAAAATCTGAATCATCATCTATAAGGCAATAAAATGGATGCTGCTATTCAGCATATAGTTACATGAAACATTTCACACCAAATTGTCCCATTATTATTGGATTACTAAATTAGCAATCAGACACGGAAACAGTCAGAGTTCTAAAATGTGTAGGAATGGAACCAGTAAGTGAAACTAATATTAGAAAGGTATGGGCCCAGATTGAAATTCGTTGAAAAAGTTCTGGGAACACGTAATTTACTCGCGAGTAGCATACGCAAGTTCTTGTTCCGTTTCTGAGTATTCTTGCAGTCATATTAATAAAGAAGGCAGAAAAGATCCAAAGAAGAGCAGAAAATTTCATCACAAAATCGTTCAGTAAAGGAGGAATTCATCTAACTCCAGTACCAAACCCTAACGATACCAAGTTCTGCATAACAGAGAGAACTATTGGTAAAATTCGGAGAACTCACCTTTCTGGCAGAGTTAAATAACATTTTACTTTTTCCCATCTAGCGAAATGACTGTGAGAGCAAAATAAGATAAATCTGAATTCATACGAAGGTTTATTGATAGTTGTTCACCCCATGCTTCTTTAGCGAATGGGACAGGAAAGGGAAGAATTGGTAGTGACGCCAAAGTAGATCTCTCTAAACCTTTTGTAGAATGTCGGGTGTGATATAGGAGCAATGGATATATTCCGTTTGGTCCAGACATGCATGAACTCTTTAGAAACGTATTCATTACTCATAAAACAGCCTTGGAACGTTCTTAAAAATATAAAAAGCTTTACGATTTTGTTGAATTAATTGTGCACATAACAAATAAATTACTTCCTTTAAATAAATTTTTTAATGAATGTCTAAACTGTGGAATGGATTCTAAACTCGAATTATCGTGTGGCGTGTTGTAACTGCAAGTGGTGTGCTTACTGTATGTTATTGTTAGCAAAATATATGTACGAACTGATTGGGCAATGCAGCTCCCAGTACCAATAAAGAGATACAGTCACTGCAAAATACGTTCAGCTCCTTAGGCACTGAATTCTCTGGCTCTGTTCAAAACTGATAGCCTTGGTCCCTGTGCATTAAACAAAAACCTTGTCCACGTAACAAAACAATTCAACTGTCTTACCTCTAAAGCAGCAACGATGGGACACAATATACTCTAATCTCTCATTTAAAAAAATGCCTCTAGCGTAACTACAGGCTCAGCGATGTGCAATGCTGTAGGTAATACATTGAAATGCACATGAAATTCTTTTGGCTGATAAACGAGAACATACATGAAAAATCCAACTTCTTTGAGAAACTTATGACCTGGACAGGGAGGCTGTACTGATTGTGGTGAATTACTGAGTTCTTTTTAGCAAAATTATATAGCAAGTTAAGTTAGTCTTTTCAAAAACATCTACAACTGAAGTTACATTGCTTAGAATAATATATCATTTTTACTAATTGATCCACAAACAATGAGATTTATACAGCAAGTACTATCTAATCTCATTAAACCAGTATAAATGCAGATCATAAAATTAAATGTAGCTTTGTTAGCAAATCTTAGAAACATTACAAAAATGAAATATCTAACTAGCCTTTTTATCAAATTAGTTTACATACATTCTTGGGTTACTCAACAATTAAAAATTATCAGCCAACTCATCTATGCTAAGGTGGTGGCAAAAACAGAAAACATAATTATTAAACATCTTTACTTCGCTTGCATGAAGACTTCTGCTTCCAAGTTCAACAGTACTGACTTACCTGAATTAATCCAACACTCGGTGGCTTCACACAGCACTCCACAAAAACTGCCTACCCCATCGTCTTTCGCTCACAGACAGCTACCTACAACTGTGTGCCCAGCGTTCTCTTACTCCAAGACTACAATTTCAACAGTATCTTTGGCTCTGCGGTCGTGCACAGTCAGCGATTCGCTTTATCAAGCCTATCAGAGACATGCATCTTTTAGAGTATACTAGTTTCATTTTTATTTGTGTTAATGTTCTTATCATATTCTGGGGCCACAAACAAGCGTGCTCCAGTAGACTTCTTTCAACCACGCCTTTTAATTTTTAAAGTAGCTGCTTTTCCACCTTGTCGGATCTTCCTTTGGTGTTATGCTCTACAAAACCGTTTGTATTTAAGAACTTCATTAGGTATACTTATACAGTATGGGGTTTAATATCTTCATGTCTAACTTCAAGGCAAGCCCAGACATACGTATCTGCGTAATTCTTTAAACAAGAAACTAATATGTTTCGATAAACACTTTACCATTGACGTCTTTTCATACTTTGGGTGCTACAGTTGTGAAAATAATATTAACGCTTCGAAGATAACTTCACCCTTCTTCGTCAAATGTACGAATGTTTTATCCATTGTCCCTCCATCTGCGAAATGGGGCGTCCTACATTTTACCCTGAGTGGTGGGAGGTAATCTCCGAAGTGTAGGGTAGTGTTGCACAGTAGAGTATTTTAAACCAGCATGAAACCTTGCATAGTTCGATCATGTTTGCAACAAATATTATGCTTCAGAATATCTTTCTCCTTGAAAGTGGGGACTAATGAGCTTGACAAGCTAGCGTTTCTGGCGTGTGCAACGTCACGCCTCGCCAAGATCATGATGATCATCAGTGCAACAGAAAGCTCAATGAGAGGGCAGGACACAAGCTGTAGTAAAAGTTAAATGCCATCGATAATGAGGCTTAAAGGAAGTAGGAAAATATGAAACGAGATTGTCATTAAAGTAAATATTTTTGAAGTGTAACTCTTCAGGCTTTCCCGGCAATCTAATGACATCTTGGGTTGTCGGGTGTTCTGCCGGATATCAGCGTCGTACTTGCACGATGTTTCGGTCACGTAGCTCGTAACCTTCATCAGGTGCGACCTGAGACTGCTCCTCGAGTGGACCCGGTCCACTATTTATGCCTATGGCCTTCCCCCTCCACCAACGGCTGCAGGCGCTTCCTCTGTGTCCGCGCCCATTCCCTGCGACCTGCTGGAGCGTTGCCGCTTCGTTTTTCGTCCGCTGCGGCTCTGGATGTTCCCTCTGCGGTCCGCGCCCACCAGTCCCACTTCTGGGTATTCCATCTTCGGTCTGGTGCGCCTGGCAGTCCGTCAGTGGCTCGTTTTCCATCTCCATGTCTCTGGTTCTTCTGTTTGTGTAGTGTTGCAGCTGGCCCCGTTGCTCCTTTAACACCTTCAGTGGCTCGTTTTCCATCTCCATGTCTCTGGTTCTTCTGTTTGTGTAGTGTTGCAGCTGGCCCCGTTGCTCCTTTAACAAAAGTTAAAGGAGCAACGGGGCCAGCTGCAACACTGCACAAACAGAAGAACCAGAGACATGGAGATGGAAAACGAGCCCCTGACGCACTGCCAGGCGCACCAGACCGAAGATGGAACACCCAGAAGTGGGACTGGTGGGCGCGGACCGCAGAGGGAACATCCAGAGCCGCAGCGGACGAAAAACGGAGCGGCAACGCTCCAACAGGTCGTGGTGAGCGGGCACGGACCGCACGGGGAACGCTTGGTACCCCAGACCGCAGATGAAACCCCCAGGAGCGGGTTTGGTGGGCGCGGACCGCAGAGGGAACACCTAGAACCGCAGCGGACGGAAAACGGAGCAGCAACGCTCCAGCAGGTCGCAGGGAATGGGCGCGGACCACAGAGGAAGCGCCTGCAGCCGTTGGTGGAGGGGGAAGGCCATAGGCATAAATACTGGACCAGGTCCACTCGAGGAGCACTCCCGGCCAGTCAATTGGGCCGTTCGTTTTCCTTTTCTCTCACTGTTCCTCTCACTATCCTTTTATCTTTCTTTTAAAAAAAAACAAAAAAACAAAAAAAAACAGCACAACTGTCAAGTAACAGCCACAACCACCAAGTCATCACTCATCCTCACCACACCATGCAAGAAGGCGAAGCGCAGCACGCGCTAGAACTTCGTCCCCAGCAGAGGGTTCCGCCCTCAGTCATGTGCGTCTGCGTCTACTCGAGGAGCAGTCTCAGGTCGCACCTGATGAAGGTTACGAACTACGTGACCGAAATATCGTGCAAGTACGACGCCGATATCCGGCAGAACACCCGACAACCCAAGATGTCATTCTTGAAGTGGATTATGCTTGTGAAGTGAGAGGCACATGGATGGTACTCTTTTTAACTGACGGTTCCGCCTTTTGATATCTAGTGGTCGATTGCCCATTACGTAGGCGTGTCCAGAAACTTTTCACCAGGTAGGGCATATAACAGCAAAGCCCCCCCTCTAGCCGTGCGGTCTAACGCGCTGCTTCCCGAGCTGGAATGCGTGCCGGTCCTCGGCACGAATCCGCCCAGCGGATTAGTGTCGAGGTCCGATGTGCCTGCCAACCTGTGGATGGTTTTTAAGGTGGTTTACCACCTGCCTCTGCGAATTTGGGCTGATTCCCCTTATTCCGCCTCAGTTACACTATGTCGGCGATGCCGCGCAAACACTGTCTCCACATACCCGTACACCATAATTACTCTACCACGCTAACGTTTGGGGTTACACTCGTCTGGTATAAGACGTTCCCGGGGGAGGAAAGGGAGGGGTGAGCGTCTACGGCGGTCGCAAAACTGCACAATAACCCTGGGTTCGGTGTGGGGCGGCAGTGAAGTGGGTGGACTGCTGTGGCCTGTTGCGGGGTTTTGAACCACAGAGGGCTAAGGCGGGACGAAGCCTCTCCGTCGTTTCTAGATCCCTTGTTTAATAAACAATATAACAGCACAAGTCGTAGCACCTGAACAAGACTTGGTCGAATCCACACATTTTATAAAACTTATCTGTGTGATTGTGTGTGTTTGTGTGTGTGTGTGTGTGTGTGTGTGTTTTCCACATCTCCTCCTAAACAACTGGACCGATTTCAATCAAACTCGCTACACATATTGCTTCCTATCAGCCAATAATCTCTTTCGGCAAGAACCACCTACCTATTACAGTCGCCATAAACAATGAAATACGTATCATTCACGACGTTTAAATGTATTACTTCTATGCTACTAACTGATGAAAGGTCTCTTTTGGATTCCTTTCATGTTTAATTTCTTAAATCTGTTGCCATTTATGGAATAAATTCCTCTTCTAAATGTACTGTGGCGTTTCTGACTATCTGGGAGGAGACTGAGCAGTGGAACGTGTTACTTTTACACATAAACAAGAACGATCTGTCACACTACTACACTTTAAAACACAGTTTATATGTAATTCATGTCACACAGTCTTATACGGAACCTACATCCGCTTTCTTTAATATACTGTATATGATAAGATACTGTCATCCCCCTTCCCTTCTGTGTGAGAGTATGAATGAGCAAATGTATTTGTAGTTGCATGCTTGAGGGTAGCAGACAAGGCTGTCTGCTAGAGAACAGTAGGACCAACGTCGGAACAGGTAGCTACGCTTTCTTAAAGCAGAGAGGTTTCTATTCTTAGTATGGTTCTGTCCGTCCGTTGTCATGTTGGTATAGGAAGCTGCCCCTCTGGCCCCTTCCGTTTGTCTTTGTGAGCCACCCTCAGGAAACACGCTCGGCAGTGGGCAGTTGCAGTCTGGCGGTGGCGAGCGTCTGAAGTGGTAAGATCTCCGGCTAAGCGCGTGTCTGCTAAGTCCATAGGACAATGGATTTGTTAAGTTCAGCCTAACTGAAAATTTAATCATCTTTATTTCGGATTTAGCTCTAAAATATCCAAGGTTATCTTAAATTGCAGCGTAGTGTAATTCTCGTGTGAAGTTCATATTAGTTTCCGGTTGTTGCTTTGTTACTACTTTGTGAGTAAAGTGGAACCACGTGTTGATCAGTAACTCTAACTAAGTTCATCAATCTTAAATGTGAATGCTTGTGTGATTATAACGTCTCGTCTTGACAATATTTTACAATATAACAACTTTTCTTTATGCTTTTCTTTATGTTCAACCCACGTGGAGTGTACTTTGCGAGACCAGTACCACGTGCTTATATAACTGTTTGACCCATCAGGTTAATAGTAAGACGTTAGTAACCAGTTCAAGGTTTTTCTTTTGTCAATTGCTTTTCGATCGAATTTATTTTAATTATCAAAATTACTGTGGAGTTATACGCTTTCTGTAAACCAAGTTGACCACGTGGAGCATGTGGTGTAATCATCAAAGTAACCTTCACCTATTCCTTTTGGGAAGATTTTACAAAGAGTTAATATGAATTTAGTATACCAGTGTGTGGTAATTACATGACGGACAGGATTGTGTTACGAACGTAATTTCTTTGGGGAAAACTGAATCTGTTGGTTGTGGTTAATTTCTCCTTGCTTATGTTTCAACGTTCTTTGGGTGTTGTTTTGTGAATGCAGGGTTGTATGCAGTCTCCCAATCTTGGCTCCATATTTGATGTGTTCCGTAAGATTTTCACAATCCTAAATAAGGCACCAGCTTGTTACGAGTAGAATTTAATATGCTAAAATTTCAGTGACCAATCTTAAAAATAAATTTCCAAATATAAACTGATTTCTTTCTTGTTATTTAAATTCTCCTTTTTATATATATATTACCGGTTGTGGTATGACTATTAAAAGATTATCATTAATGTTAGTCTGTTTGGGAATTTGGTAAATTTAGACTAGATACCTGATGAAACAGTTGCTTAGTAATACAAGATTAACCTCCCCAGACAGCTCACAGCTTTTAACCCGCTTTTATTCTACTATTAGCACCCGATCTCAGCATAGCACAATTAATGTAGCAATATTACACTGTATATGCAAAAATTTCGGAGACATTCTCCACATACGTCGCTGCATGCAGCTACGAAACCATATAATGGCACCACACACGGTTCCGGAGATATGACGTCATAAACACTTCGTTGCGTGGAAAACTGCTGCTTTGTGCCTAATGTTTACCTTCATTACTTTTTTTTTCCTACGAACTCTATTCGCAACGTATTTCGCTTACAGTACCCACATATGTCGCTGGATGTACCGACCCAATTTATCATTGTACGACACTTAGTTCAAGAGGGATGAAATCATAATCACAAAAGTAGGTGAAAAAAATACCACATTATACATGAAGTTTTAATACATTTATTCTTTACAACTAAGTATGATTTTACTGCAATGTACAGTCGAGTAAACATAAGGAAATCCCTGACACCTGGCTGCGTTTTTGACAACTTTCAGTTGCGAAGTGCAAACGGCTGTAAGCGAAACCATAGCCGTCTACAGAGATACGAAAGAATGTTGCCATAGAAACGTATGCAAAATCGTATTGTAGACGAATGAAGCAGCTGCGCCTAGCGTAGAGAAACTGGCCCGGGTGATGGTTCTTAATTTAGATACTGTACTTAGACATTTGTAAAGTATGCATATTTCTTTGTACGACAGTTTCATTATTTCAAAGGTGTTTCCAGAAATACGAAGAAATTTTTTTTTCGATACTTCGCTACAAATTCAGTTAATTTTTTTGCTTCCATTTGTACATAGATGGAAAAAAAATCGCAACACCTAAATTTAATAATTGTAGAATAATGAAATTTCGGGCATACATTTCTCTAGGTAACATATTTAAGCGATCAGCTTACAAGATCAGAGGTTAATGTAAGCGGGAGGTAAGTCATTGTAAATGTGAAGTGCTGGTATCTTAATAACCTTTGTAACTGCCAAACGCTAAATTCATGGAGGTGCACCTGCGTCGTACAGGTGCCGGGTGTCACTTGTTGGATGGAGTTTCCTGCCTATTGCACTTGGTCTGTCAGTACAGGGTCGGTTGTGGATGAAACTGGATGATGTCCAATATGTGTTCGGTTAAAGAGACATCTGATCATCAGCAGGCCAAGGCAAATGTCGACACTCTGTAGAATATGTTTGGTTACAACAGCGGTATGTTGGCGACCCCCATTGGAATGATTTTCATGAAATGCAGGACGACAGGTCGAATCCCCAGACTGACGTACAAATATCAGTCAGGGTACGTGAGATAACAACAAGAGTGTTTCTGTTGTCATACGACAGCGTACGAGACCATAACTCCAGATTTAGCTCCGGTGTGGCTAGCAAGCAGACAGGTTGGATGCAGTCCCTCGACTGGGCTCCTTGTATCTGACATACGGCCGTCACTGGTACCGAGGTAGAACCAGATTTCATAAGAAAACACGACAGACGTCCACTCCAACCCTCCACTAAGTTCTCGCTTGACACCACTGAAGTCGCGTAAATCAGTGGTTTGGGGTCAGTGGAATGGACGCTGCAGGGTGCCCTGACCCAGAGCTGCCACTGAAGTAACCCATCTGTATCAGTTCGTTAAAATACGATGCCGCATAACCATACGCCGAACAAGATAATCACCCCCCTTGATAGTGCCAAGTGGCTGTGCGACCCCGGTCTTCTTGCGACACCGCTCCCACCAGCCATGAACGATGGCAGCATTTCTGCCAAGGTTTCCTGAAATATAGCGGAAGAAACATATAGCTTCTAGTAGCCCTGTTATACGACCTCGTTCGTAGTCAGCGAGGTGTTGATAATGGCGTCTTTGTCGTCTTAGAGACTTTCTTGACCAACATCAGCTCACCACGTCCACTCTGAAAGGTAGGTAACACTCCCGACCGTTACAATGTGTATTTACGAAAAACCTGATTTGCATCCTCCTAGTGCCCCTACTAAACAAGACTGCAACGAAGTTTAAATAGACATTATTGTTCTGATGTAGAATCACGCCTACGAACTTTCGTTTACGTCGCACAACTTCTTATTTGTGTTGCGTTTCTTCCCGTCGGTGTAATAGAAATTTGGCAAAATGAATATCCAGCAACGCCATGTGTATCAGCTTGTATTATGCGTAAAATGCCAACAACATCTCGGCTGAAGACCCGGAAGAACATCACTCTCGTATACAGTATATCGAGTAGGATAGATTGCGTAGCGGCCCAACGCAAACCATCGCACGGGGTGGGTTATTACCGGGCCGACGACGTGGCGTCTCCGCAACGCGACGCAGTACAGCTGGCAGGCCGCTGCTGTGGGCGTCGCGACGCCCGCTAATTGTCGTGAGAAGCGAGCACGTGACGGTAATTATTTGCTGCGCTCCCCGAGCCGCCGTTGCCGCAGCAACCCGCGGCGCAGCGCCTCCACCGGTACGGGACTTTAAGGACTTGTCGCGGGCGTCCCCAGCTTCTGGTAATTAGCGCCCGCAATGGCGCCAGCGCAGTGCCGGCTGTCCCCAGTTCGCACCGCGCCTTTCATCTCGCCAGCGGCAGCGGCGTCCGCTAGACCACCGCACCCCCCCTCCCCCCCCCCCCCCCCCCCCGCCAACCACCACCTTCCGCCGCACCTCTCCTCGGGTCTTTCTGCTTCCCCATTCGCGGTCCGTAATTACGGCCAGTGGGAGCGGCTCGGTGCCGCCGCGGTATCCGCCGGAAACCCGTCGCGGAGTGGCGTCCCGGTCCGCTCACTTCCTCGCGAATTACTATTATTCTTTCTAATTAATGGCCCTCCTCGCCCCCAGATTTCTGCGCTCGTGGGGTTTGCAGTGACCACCCCATGTTCTCATGTGAAGCACCTGCATCCCAAGTCACAAATTCCGTCTCCATTTCAGATACGCTCTTCTCGTACACTACAATGTGACAAAAGTCACGGGATAGCGATATGCAGATATACAGATGATGGTGGTATTGAGCACACAAACTATAAAAAGAGCAGAGCACTGATGAAGTTGTTATTTATACTGAGCTGATTCATGTGAAAATGTTTCCAACTTGATTATGGCCGCACGACGGGAATTAACAGATGTTGAACACGGAATGGCAGTTGGAGCTAGACTCATGGGACACTTCATTTCGGAAATCGTTAGGGAATGGAGTGTTCCGAGATCCGAAGAGTTAAGTGTGGGATCCTGCACACTCGTCTCTTACAGGGTGCCTAGGAAGCTTTATTCTCGGATAACTAGACAACATACAAGCAAATGATATTAATGGAGTTTATTACAGTAATTATAATAATGTCGTGTGACTAGGGCCTCCCGTCGGGTAGACTGTTCGCCTGGTGCAAGTCTTTCGATTTGACGCCACTTCGGCGACTTGCGCGTCGATGGGGATGAACTGATGATGATTAGGACAACACAACACAACACCCAGTCCCTGAGAGGAGAAAATCTCCTACCCAGCCGGGAATCGAATCCGGGCCCTTAGGATTGACATTCTGTCGCGCTGACCACTCAGCTACCGGGGGCGGACATTACAGTAATTGAATTGACAACACTTAACTTTTGTTTCTGCTTGATGGGTCACAAGCAAGTGGCGACTTGCGAATAATCAACGTCCTTTTATAGACACAGTTTCCAAGCTAATCACATAAGTTCATAAGTCACTGATATCGTTAATACCACTGCGGCTCTTCTAGGGCCCTTTCTAGTGCTTCAGCTAGTGCATCTGTCCCAGTGCGGCCGTGGCTAGGCGGAGCGTCGCTTTTATTCTCTTCGTGTAGCTGCCGCTCCTGCCCAGCTATTGGCTGACTTCGTCTCACAGCGCTTTCTGATGTATCGTTCTTGATCTTCGTACCGGCGCTTGTCGTTACGCCGGAACATTAAGGGTGAGCCGGGAACACCACATTTCAGGAATTATCCCTCACAACACAGTGGCCGAAGGATTTCATTTAACGACCGCGGGCAGTGGCCTTTGCATACAGTTGTCAATGCTAACAGGCAAGCAACAATGCGTGCAAGAACCGCAGACATCAACCTCGGACGTACGACGAACGTATGCGTTAGGACAGTGCTCCTCTACGGCAGCAGATGAACGACACCAGTGCCTTCGTCAGCAGCACGGCAGTCCCTGTAGCGCCTCTTCTCGACTCGTGACCATGTCGGTTGGACCGGAAAATCGTGCCCTGGTCAGATGAGTACCGATTTCAGTTCGCAAGACCTGCTGGTAGGGTTCGAGCTTGGCACAGATCCCGCGAAGCCATGGACAAAAGTGTCAACAAGGTACTGTGCGAGCTGATGGTGTGGGCTGTGTTTAAATGCAATATACTATAGCCACTGGTCCAACTGAACCGATCATTGTCTTAAAACGGTTGTGTTCGCCTACTTGGAGAACATTTGTAGCCATTCAAGGATTTCATGTTTCCGAAAAAACGAAGGAATTTTTGTGGTTAATAATGAGCCACGTCACCAGAACACAACTGTTTGCGATTGGTTTGGGCACATTGTTAGCAAATCTAGCTAATTATTTGGCCAGCCAGACGTCCGACATCAGTCCCATCGAACAGTTATGGGCGTCTATAGGGGTAGCATGGCTCATTATTTTTGCATGGGACTTGTTGAGTCCATACCACGTCGAGTTACTGCAAATTTGAGATCAGAACCGACGTTAGGAAGTATCCCATGACTTTTGACACCTCAGTGTATGCTCTGGGTGTTCATTTGATCTGGGGTGATATGAAATGAAATAAAAAGCGGTGCCGTTCTGGCAACGGACGAGCCAACGGAACCGTGGACCGCTATGTCATTCTGAGTCAGTGACGTCATCGGAATACGGTATGAGGGGAGCGTGGTGGTGTTGGGCATTGTCGGATAAGGAGACCTCGTGCCACTACTGCTCATTCAAATAGCTCCTCATTTGGCGTCACGACGCTATGTGGACCCCGTTCCAGTTCTTCCGCCTAGGAAAAATTCCTGGTGGTACCGAAAATCGAACCTGGGTCCTGCTAGTAGCAATTATGCATACCTCTCAGCCATGTAGGCAGATGATCTGAAAGTGGTCCGTAAATTATCTTTACAACTTAACACTCAAATAAATTTAGAATTACAATAGATAATAACAATTGGTTTTCATCATACGACAAAATAACTAATGATGTTTTATATATTTGGCGCCTTTTTGATCCTGCAACCACTATGACTCAAGATCAAACAAATTAAAGACGTTAGCCCCCAGTCGTCAATGGTTTATACCAATGGGGCATGTTGAAAAGTTGTGCCAGAATGTGACTCGAACCCAGGCCATCTGCTTAATAGGTATATGCGTTGACCTCTACGCCACCTGATTAAGGTCTGATTTGAGGCGTGCCAGGATTGTTAGTGCAGTTGTACTGACCACTGTGTACGGATGGAGTAGTGGTCAGTGCATTTGCCAAGTAAGCATGTAACCAGGGTTCGAATCCCGACCCGGCACAAATTTTCAAGTTGTCCCATCGATACAAATCAATGGCCGCTGGAGGTTAATGTCTCTAATTCCTTTATGTCTCACTGAAGTTTTGTCTCCACATTTATTCAAATCAATGAATGTGCCCCAAGAGGCACACAAAACGTCCTGTCGGTATACAGTCTCTTCATGTACGCTCCAGGAACCTCAAATGCATTGCGAATGCGCGTCTTCAAGTCCTGTAGTTTTGTAACCTTTGCTCGGTAGGCCAGGGCATCCTGAGTTTTCCGATCTCCAGTTTTCACTGGTTTGAAAATAGGCTTGTGGCACAGCGTGAACCTGGAAAATATATGTCGCGAGATCGAATCTCGATCGTACCGCGAAAATTTTCAGCCTGCTTTTAACGAGGCCTTCACCTCTCAACAACATGAGTGCTTGCCAGGAAATACACGTAGTTCAGATTCCACGTTAAACTGTAGGACCTCTCTCCGCGAATGGATAACTGGGATGGGTTGGGGACTCGTAAGTAGCCCAAGCTGCGTCCAGTTTAAAGGCCTGCACTCTGCCATTGAGCCATACGAGAAAAAGAGTAGGCGTCAGATCATTTAGTGATCAATGTAACCATTACCCATTTCTTATTGCGTGTCTTCTTTGAATATGCTTCTGCGTTCGTATGTCTTTCACCAGCAACTTAGGGTCTTTTCTATCATTTTTTCCAGCGAATGTTGTCACCGTTATGAAACATTTTTTGAAATTTTGGGTATTTACACTAAAGGCTTTCTGGTATCTTGCTCTAACACCGATAGCTTTCTATGTAAACTTACTTCGATGATGGTTCTCAAACCCAGGATTATATTCCATAACTACATTTTTGCTTTTACCGTTCTCTATTTTGCGTTGCCTTCTACAATTATTATAGTTTTTACTTGCCTCTTTACACTTTTCTTCGACTATTTGTTCATGTATTCCCTTTACTGAGGGTCTTCCTCTATGTCAGTACATAATATGTAAACTTGAATGATAAATGTATCCATAGTACTTAGTTCAGCATCTTCAGTGTTAGCACTCTTTAATTCAGACACCTTCTTAATGCTCTCCAGATCTTGCTTTTCACCCTCATTTGCATTCATATTCTCGTTCCCCTGCACATCAAACTTCACTTAGTAATAAAATATTAACGCTATACCCATTCAATTCTGCTATCAAATTTTCCTATTTACCGCCTACATACGTTTTTCTTGCATTGCTCGTTTCAGTTCTCAATCCAGATAGTAGTATCTTTCTTTTTGTCTCCTTCTTATTCCGTAACATGAAACACTGCTCTACTGAAAAAATGCCACTCCAGAAATCCTAGATGGTTACATTAGTCTGGAATTCTTCTTCTCAAGAGTCACCCCGCGTATGAGATTCGTTAAGTGGGACAAAATATACTGTTAAGATCTTTTATGCTGCGTTTTTCCGGCACCCTCTGCATCCTGCGCTTCTGTCCTTTGTAGGTTAAGCCCATTGTGATATAATTATATTCAATTTGCTACACTTTCCATAAATCCTAAACTGATGAGACCACTCGATCCTTACCGAATCGATTGCTTTAGATGAAAACTGCTTTGTCCGTCATAACCTAAATTCTATGTAATATAAAACGGTTCTGATGCAGAATAGCAGAAATCTCGGCCACTAGACAAAACTGCTTAAATTATACGTCCTTTTACAAACCAATTTTTCTTTTTTTCCATTTATTTTCTTTATCAGCTTTCTTCGTAGGGTTTAAGTTTCAGTTCTTCGTTTCTGTTTTCCAAATTATCTCCAGCTTTACCAATATGAACTGAAAGTCAAAATCACCTCTTATTCACAGTAACATAATAAGTTTTGTAATGTATAACTTCCATTCGCTAATCCTGCAAAGCCTGATATGAAAACACTGCTCATTTGAGTTCTGATACGTATTCAGAAGAGCCTTTTGAAGCAATTGATACATTTTTGGCGAAGCAGGAGGTGAAAATACCTCGCTTATGACACTTCAAAGACGATTTTTATTCCTATTTATTAATTTCAACATTGACAAAGACAGTTCAGTAACTTTCGTAATATTCTGCGTAGATGATAGCCTATTATGCTTTTGTAATCCTTTGATCAAACGGGAATGTTTGATGTATCTAATAATAATATTCTCTTCGATATTTATATTTTTATTTTTCTAGTGATTTTTGTTTTCGTGTGTGTTCAGCTATTCATGTCTCTGTCAACCCTGGTCAATCAAAATGTTGTAAATACAGTTTGCATCTGACCAGAGCCGGCAGTTTATGAGGGACAAAAAAAAAAAAAAAAAAAAAATGGTTCAAATGTCTCTGAGCACTATGGTACTTAACATCTGTGGTCATCAGTCCCCTAGAACTTAGAACTACTTAAACCTAACTAACCTAAGGACATCACACACATCCATGCCCGAGGCAAGATTCGAGCCCGCGACCGTAGCGGTCACGCGGTTCCAGACTGAAGCGCCTAGAACCGTGCGGCCACTCCGGCCGGCCATGAGGGACTCCCGATGACGTTTGGATGTGGTGAACTATCGGTACTATTAGGTATAAACACAAATTTGCACGATACTTACCTTGTATCATAAGACATGTCGCAAATCTGACGTAGGGTTTGTCCGACGTCACGGAAATGACAAACTTGATACTAGAATGAAAGCAGTAGTCTCAGCAGAAAATGGGTGGAGAGGGGAAGGGAGGCATCATGTGACACTAGCACTTATGCATCTATGGTGACACTCTAGACAAATGACGGCAGGTGTTGTATCAGACGCTGTAGGAAACGAAAGATGTGATTGTTTCCGAGGTGGATTCAATGAGCCAGAAAGATGTTTCAGTGCATCAGTCTGACCTTATAGTTTATGTACAGAACAAAAGTAAACTAAGTTTATTCGTTATCAATACAAAAATAGGTCCATGGGCCTGTAGCCGGCCTTTGTGGCCGAGAAGTTCTAGGCGCTTCAGTCTGGAAGCGCGCGACCGCTACGGTCACAGGTTCGAATCCTGCCACGGGCATGGAGGTGTGTGATGTCCTTAGGTTACTTAGGTTTAAGTAGTTCTAAGTTCTAGGGGACTGATGACCTGAGATGTTAAGTCCCATAGTGCTCAGAGCTATTTGAACCATTTGAACCCGCAACCCTGTAAATAAACAACAAGATAAATATATCTTTCGTAGTTGTGGATTTGGGGGCACGATTTAATGCCATTTGACATAGCATACAGGCAGGTTTCCTCCTATAGAAATGGTTTCCCATTACAAGGGTCTTAGACAGCCCCTCCCTCCTCGTTTTCAGTATTTAGGTCTTTAAATTTGTATGTATATATCCCAAATATCTATTCAGTAAGCAGTCATTCCATGTTGTAACGAAACTCAAGAGTAACTTGCCTGTTATTGACTTCTGCCACCGTACTCACGGTACACGGTACAGATAGAGCCGTGGCGCCAGCCTTTGTGGAAGGAGAATCGGACTGCTCCAGGATTTGGTCCGAAACAAGACGATACTTTGTGGTGTAAAGTTCATAACCATCAGGTTGTGTATCAACACGGGAGGGTAAAATCTGAACCTCTCCGCAGTGAGAGTATGCTCCTATTTGTTCGACAAACTCTGCAATTCGTCTGCTCTGCCGGAATCTTCTCCTGGAATCTTCTGGTGTCCGCACGTTGTTCGAGATTGCCGCAAGGCGGAAAATGGGTGCTTTTTCCTCATTTTTCTGTTTATGAATTTCTCCTTTTGTGTATGGTCTACCGAAAGTCTCCAGCTTAGGAAATCAGGTAAGAAAATTTCTTCGGAGAAACCGCAGAAAAGCAAAATGTATCAGTCAATTAAAACTGTCCAACCTACCGCGGATCGCCTCAGAATTCCGGTTTAGTTGCTGCAAGGCAAGAGAAGGGCGGAAATAAAGGAGCTTGAAAGCCACACATGTGTATGACAATGTATGAAATTTCTTGCACAGAGCACAGTCATCACTCCTCAGGACATAAGATTTTTCGCATCATAGATCACCATGGAAACTTTCCAGAACCCTCAGAGCTCTCAAAATAAGTTCAATTTCAACAGTAACTTCGATCACAGACATGGGGGTATGCGTCTTACAGCCATGAAGGAATCAGCTGCCCTGCTGCAACGCACGTAGAATTCACATAGTTCCCACGAAGCCTCCTCCTCCGCACTTATTTTTGATAAATTTCGATTACTTTCTCCCCTCATTTTACTACCTTCTTTTTCAGTATATAATAAATAGCAACAGTCTACCAGTGAGAGTTTTACACAGTGATTTCGCCTCTTTAGGAAAAGCGCTGGAAGGTGCCCTCTTAACATGTGAAGCTGTGTTTTGACATAATTCCCCATGGACGTCATAAGTCCGTAAAAAGTTTAGCCTGTTTAAGTACAAGAAGAATATATCACCTCTTAACCTCCCAGAAATCTATAGTTGCACGGACTACGCCCACTTATGTCTGCATATTCCTTACAGTCAGATCAGACACATTATTAATCATACTATCAGATCACCGCTAACAGTTGGCTTAGTGCAGAGTAGGGACTTACAGTAAGGCTCAGTATTTTCGAAATTGAGCAGTTATGAGTCGCTCATACTGTGCGAATATTTTAATAATAATTTCAGAATCACATAGGTTATGGTTCGATGATGAACGAAAAAATTCGGAACTACACACCATTAATAAAAATCAGAAATAATCTCAAGTCTTACATTCACAAGCACAAACAAAATCTATTCAATTCATGCCCCTATAAACGAGGATAACAGGAAAATCAAAGAAAACGTGGAGGCCTTTTGGAATCATCTAGATGACATTATTCAGAAAATTCCAGCAAAAAACATCATTATTCTTCTTGGAGATTTTAATACACAGATTGGTAAAGAAAAAAGATATAAGAAAATAGTTGGAAACTATCCTGCACACAAGAGAACAAACAGAAATGGTGTGAGACTAATAGAACTTTGCCAAGCACACAATTTAATTCTTAAATCCACAGCTTTCTAGAAACTACCACGAAGACAAAAGGCATGGGTATCCCCAAATCCTAGCCTTGGGGAATTTCAACTTGTTCATGTGGCAATCAGGAAGATTTCTAACAGAGAAATCATGAATGTTAGGGTACTCAGGGGTGCAAACTTGGATTCAGACCACTACCTTTCTGAAATTAAGTTCCAAGTCATCCCAAACAGGAAACGCAGCATGAAACAAATTAAGGGTCGGAAGTATAGCACAGAAAAGATATTAAAATCAGATGAATTCACAAAAGCAACAGAAACCATTCAGACACAAAGCTGGGGTGATATCAAGGAAAACCTCATTACTTCAGCTGAACGATAGCACCTAACAAAACAAGTAAAAAACATGCCTGGTGGTCGCTGGAATGTGACGACCTCATTGAAACAAGAAAACAGGTATGTCATAATTGGCAATCACAGAAAACAGAAGAAAGTAGACTGCATTTCATTACAGTTAGAAAACTAGTAGATAAAAATATAAAAATGATTAAGAAGACACATGAAAACAATACTCTCCTTCAAATTGATGAAGAATTTGCTAAAAACAACACAAGACGCTTTTTCAGAACTTTCAAACAAAGGTTATCAAGATACAAAGCAACGACCCTCCAATTTCGAGATGTAAATGGGACCATCGCTCACAACAACACGGAAAACTGCAAAATACTAGCAGGCTACTTTGAGAAACTCTCGAATTGTGAACCCATCCTTGAAAAATTTGAATCCATCCCAAACAACCGTGAGAAGCCGGATTCAGAACCACCGACGACTGAAGAACTACAGAAGGTCATTTCAGAACTTAAAAAACAACAAGGCATCCGGAGAAAATCAAATAGTGGCCGAACTATGGAAAAAGGCTGACAAATATGCAGTTACATCCCTAAAGCGTGTTTTCGATCAAATCTGGGAAGAAGAAGAGTTCCCCGCAGAATGGAGAACAGCTCTCATCCACCCTATCCACAAGAAAGGTTTGAAGACAGACCCCAACAATTACAGAGGAATGTCACTGCTGGATATAACGTACAAGATTCTTTCCAAAATCCTTTTTAACAGGGCAGAGCTGCAATTGGATCCGCAAATCGGGGAATACCAGGGAGGTTTTAGAAAGGGTAGATCATGTTCGGAACAAATACTAAACCTCAAAAACATTATGGCATACCAAACATCAAGGGCAAAGACGGAAGTAATCGCCTTCATTGATTTCAAAAAGGATATGATTCGATTGATAGAGAATCTCTGTTATCAGTACTGAAAGAAATGGGTTTGGATAAGAAAACAACTAATATTATAAAAGCGACCCTTACATTTTCGAAAGTTAAATTTATGGGCGAACTATCGGAACCCTTTGAAATAAAAACGGGAGTGCGACAGGGCGATGGGCTCTCACCGTTGCTGTTCAATTGTGCGCTTGAGAAAGTAGTCAGAGAATGGAACACAAATATTAAGAGTGGTATAAGACTGGGTTGCAAAAAGAAGAACCTTAAAGTAAATTGCATTGCCTTTGCAGATGATATGGCCCTGTTTGCTGAAACAATGGAAGAAGCACGGGAGCAAATCGTTGAACTAAAGAAACAAGCAGCTAAAATTAGTCTTCATATCTCCTTTGAAAAAACTAAGATATTGACAAACACAAGCACTCATGTAAATACCTCAAAGTTCAGGAACAGAAGATTGAAATAGTAAAAGAATTCAAATATCTCGGAGAACGGATTAGTTGGAATGCTGGGGAAAGCAAAGCAATTGAATCCAGAAAAAATTAGCTTGAATTGACCTTCCAACTAACAAAAAATACATACAACAAAAATTCCCTTTCATGGGGTTCCAAAATTACACATTACAAGACAGTGATTAAGCCAGAAGCACGGTATGCAGCAGAATCACTTAACATGAATTTCAAAGGCCAAATGGAGAAACTTGAGCTAAAGGAAAGAAAAATTTTAAGAAAAATCATTGGGCCAAAATTTCAAGACAAATGAAACTCTCTACAAGAAAACTGAAAAACTTTCAGATTCTATGCGAAAAAGGAGAATAAATTTTTATGGTCATCTTCTCAGAATGAATTCCAACAGATTAACTAAACAAATCTTTGACTTCTTCAGTAACCGAAAAACGAAGCCCAACTGGTTTAAAGAAACTGAGAAAGACCTTGTGAAATTAAAGATTTCAGAAAATTCACTTATTGATCGAACTTCTAAATTAATTACTAAAGATTAAACCGTAAGGTTCCAAGACAAATCCACACAAAAGTCCAAACCCTTCATCTCGGAAGAAGAGAGGAGAAGAAGATCAGAAAGAATGAAGAAATACTGGGCCCTAAGAAAAGAACAACGCACAAAGAAATGATTGATCCAGCGTACCCCAAAGAGGGTGAAACGAAAGAAGAAGAGAAAAACTGTCAGTTCAGCTGAGACACAAAAATAAAGAAATAATAAGACTGAATATTGTTGCGGATTGCCTTTACCATTGTAGTATTGGAATTCCATAAACAATCTCAGTTGTTGTTTTTGTCATCAAATGAAACAACAAGTTCACCGTTACCGTTCGCACTTAAAACGATGTTCTTGTATTGCGTCCGCAAGTCGTCTCAGTTGTCGACAACGAATGTCAGCAGTGATGGTTACACCTCGGGGTACCAATTCCTAGCACATCACACTGTCGCTGCTCCACCAGATGCATAACATTATGCATCTCTGTACGAGTAGTTGCTGCATTATTTGGGTTTAACCACTCCTTACTATTCCTTGTGTTAGCATAAAGACATGGTTTCTCGTCACCAGTAGCGCAACAGGATATGAGTGGTCGGTGTTGCTTACGACCCAATTGATGGCAAGCAAGTGCAGATGCACATTTGGCCACCCGCTAACTTTTGTGATTTTGATTTAGGGCATGCGGTACCCACACACCCGGTTTTGAATCTTCCTTACTGAATGCAAATGTCAGACAATGGCTGAATGATCACCGTTCATAAAATTTCCGAGTTCACGAGTACGCTGTCGTAAATCATTGTGGATTAATGCGTTTGAACGATCTTCGTTAAACCCCGAAAGTCATTCTGAACATGGAGAGTCACTAATGTCAAAAATCTTTTCATTTAAACGAGAAAATCATTTTCTCGTGGTACTCTGTACACGGGCATTGTCCCCATATTCGGCACAAATATTTCTGGTTGCCTCCGCTCCTGTCATTCCTCTGCTGAACTCCAGCAGAATAACATGTAAGAAATGTCCCGATTTCTTTTCTTGGTATTCAATGTTATAGCGTCCGCGACTCCACTAACTATTTTCAAATAACCAAATGACAATATGTAAACTCTTATAGCAGTAGTAAACTACAAATAAAAATGACAATCAATAAATAAACACACAGCCACTGGAATACCAACATGCAAAACAAAACGCTAATGACTTACGCACGACACAAATATTTGACGTATGTGTATGTGGGCAAAGATATGAGTCAAACGCTCATCCTAAACCAGTGGAACGATCTCAGTCACAGTTGGGAATCTCAGTCACAGTTGGGACACATGTAAGTTTCAGTCTGGATATAAATACTGTGTGGATAAGAAGCGCTAGCCTTCTGTTAGTGTGAGTCTGATTACGTGAAGAAAAGTCAGAACACGAAGATTTTAACAGAAAGCGAGAAGAAAGGAAAAGATGGAAGGATGAGATAGACTGAGATGGGGGAGGGATAAAAAGACAGAGAGAGAAAGAGGCGGATTTAATATTTCTAAAATTTAAAGAACCTCTCTCACGCCGGCCTGATTTAACTTCACTGATCAGGATTGTAAAAACATGCGTATATTAAGGGAATTTTCATTGACAAAGCAGACTTATCACATTCACACAGTTCAATACTGTTCTGTCCTGATTGAATTAAGCTTAACTTAAATTCCATAAGGCAGTGAAGCAATTTCGAAGTCTCGGTGCGACGAAAATTGTCAGTCGATCTCCTGGAAACATTTGTAATAATTATTAACTTTCGGTGATCACATGGGGAAGACCGGAGATCTGCTGGTAAGACCGTGTTAGCCTATTTATTTGAAGTAACTGGATATCTTGAGCATTCAAAACGGCAGGTTCGTCCAGTGTAAATCAGACGTTCCCCACTGATCCCGTGCAACACCACGTAGTAAGCAGACACTGTCAATAATAATAATCCGTTAAATAATACGCGAACACACTTACTTTAGTTTAGTTCATGTATTAAATTCCTTCTCATACAGAATCTCATCAAGATGGCGACTCGCTCAACAATACGTACATATAGATCCTTCTTTTACGACTAATCGGCAAGAAGTTTTTATTCTTTTCATAAGAGAAAACATAGATAGCAGAGAAGCTATTCCATGGAGTAAATGGACGCTCCAAGGAATAATTGGGCTTGAAACTACTTTGCGTTGATTATCGGTAAGATAAGAAAAGATATTTCGAGATATGTACTGAGTTATATAATTTATAAAATTTCTGAAAATATCGCGGAGAGACCGCTGCAAGAGACATTACATCGCCCCTCGCAGCGAGCAAAGTTGATATGTATCCACTTTGCGAGCTAACTATTGGCTTAGCTAACTCGTTAGAATTTCTGGAACATACGTTCCTATAAATTTTCAGAAGTTAGTAAGAATTTTTCTTCTTGATTACAAGAATTGAAAGAGATTTGGTATCTTCGTTACCTAGATACCTAGTTGTTGCTTTCACGTGTACTGGGGCATACCCGCATCCCACATACACAACCAGGGAAGATTGACTTATATAGTTGTTAATCAGGTCTACCTATTCAGGAACTGGCCTTCACAGGGAAACCCCGGAAAACCTGGACGCTTAGACCCCAACTTGGTATCACAGATGATAGGAAAGACAGAATAATTTAGAAATTTGAGAGATATTCTAGAATTCATAGGAAAGATAAAATCTGCCTCATAGCCAAAAAAAAAATCTTTACACATGCAAAAATTTTTTTTGCAATCTTCTGAAAATTTTTCTTCATCGATGTCTTGCTGAACTGCGGTGAAACTGATCGAACAGGAACATGGGACACGGCACGGAGGACAGGCGTCACATTGGCGTACCGCACAGGAGACGTAACGGATTTGAGAGACCAGAAGGAACCTCAGGAACAGGTACTCAGGATTGTGGCATGAAACAATCGAAATTCGTCTAAGGAATGGTCAACTATTAAAGATTCCTGGAAGAGAATGGTTAGTCGAATTTTTCCAGATTCATTTTGAACTCAAATATGGACCTGATCCATCCAATGTTCCATCTGAGGAATGGTAAAATCCGTTCGCCTTATACTTTCCACACCTAGGTGTCTTAATCGATACTGTAGTTGCACAATATCACAACTCCAGATCGGAAACAGTTTTTTGAAAACATGGATAATTTCATCCATCTTCTTGAGTGAGCCGAAAGGTTCTAATCCTGGTTTTTATTATTTGTTTATTTATTTAATTTTCGTTGGCTTTTCCAGGTGGAAGTAGATCTGAATCTTTCCTAATTTGGTTTCAAGAACGAATGTCGATAGCATGTCAGAATGTTAAAAACTTTATTATTGGAGACAATTTCCAAAAAGAAATTATATCTTATTCATACATGATTAAAATGAAATTTTGCTGAAAGAGAACGTTTGATTAAGTCTTGCTGCATGACCTCTCCAACTGAAATTAAATTTTCTCTTTTATACTCCAAATGCCGCATTTTCTCATGAACATATATGAATGCAATATAACGATAAACAAATCCAACTGGAAAATGACACATTATTATAAATTCAATGAAGAACTTTCTTATTAACTCTAATTTTATAAACACACACTAAGCTGGTTAATTAAATTCTCTTGAATAGAATTTAGCTCGCGCAAAAAAAAAAAAAAAAAAAAAAAATAAAAATAAAAAAAAAAAAAAAAACCAGCGAGTCTTTATATCTGTGGACAGTAGCAATCGATTCTAATTTCCTAACGCGGTTCATTTGTTCTCCTGTGAACTGTCAGTTTACAAACACTAACTTCACACACAAGCACTGTATTCGATCATGTAGTTTCAGTAAACTTATTCTCACTGGAGATTAACACTCCCTGAATGTATATTATTTCACACGCACAAGCTTCTTTGGTGATCATCGTGTAGACAGATAAACCGTAAGACTTCACAGCAGCGATAGCTACAGTTCCACTTACTTTTCTAAATATTCCTATACTATCACAGAAGCAATCGCTTACTGTTCATTGAACTATCACAGATGCTTGGCATGCTGTCATTTAACCTATCACAGTGGCTGAGGCATACTGTCCTTCCCACTTCATTTTTAACACCCAAATACTTCATACAGACTTTTCATTTAATTTGAAACACTTTCCTTAAAAGTACCTCTTTAGGTCTACATGGGGAAATAATCCTTTTATTCTTCCAGAATCCGGATATGCTAATAAATACGCACCAGGATTCGGTACATAAACTATTATATATGGACCTGTATAAATTAGATTCCATTTTCTGATGGTCTTCTTCAACCTTGATGACTTGATGTGTCTTCTTAAAAGAATTTTTTGTCCGATATTGAAAGTCTGAATCCGTTTGATGTTTCTGTCATGGATTTCCTTTCGCTGTCTTGCTTTCTCCGTAATATTAATGAGAGCATTGCGAATTTTTTCTTCCCATGACATTTTGGTGTCCTCGAGTTTAGGCAAGTTATCTACCCAAAAGTTTCTTTCGCTATCCCTGAACATCAGTTCATTCGGGGTAAAGTTTGTAGAACTATGAGGTAAATTGTTATAAATCTGCTCAAACTCGGTCAAATAGTTTATCCAGGTAGTTTGTTTATCATGACAGTACGTTCTCATGAATCTGTTTAGTTCTCGAAAAACCCGTTCAATTATATTCCCTTGTGGATGATAGCAAGATGTAAATCTCTGTTTTATTCCTAGTTGTGATACTAATTTTCTCCATAAATATCCAGTAAATATCTTCGCATTGTCGGAGATTATAGATTTTGGAATCCCTGCATGAGGAATGTAGTCATTTACAAACTTTACTGCGGTAGCTCTTGCAGTTGCTGATTTTATAGGATATAGTTCAACATATTTTGTACATACATCACAGAATCCAATAATGTACTTAACACCACCTCTGGCTCAAGGAAGTGGTCCATAAATATCACATGATATAAGTGATCTTGGTGCTTCAGGTATTATTGAGTGAAGCGCAATTTTATTTCCCTTGTTGTCCGGCTTAGCCTTTCGACAGAGAATACATGTCTGGATGACTTTGTGCACTTTTCGCCTTATATTTGGGAAGTAACAATAATATCTAATCTTATTAGCACACTTTACAACACCAACATGACCCCAGATCAAATGTGTAAAGCAAATTAATCGTTCTTCATATTCTTCGGGTATGCAGACACACCACTTTGGATTCTCAGCCTTCCCAGATTTAAAAAATAAAATATTATTCACAAGACGGTAGTATTCCAAATTGACCATAGGATTTTGTTGATTGAATTGTCGTATTATAGCATTCCATCGTCGATCCTTCTTCTGAAGCTGAGCCATTGTCTTACATAAATGAATATAATATAACTTGTAATTATTTTCTTGAAGAAGAAGCACTGGAAATTCTGCCTTATTATTTTCATTCAGTTCAGGTGTTATTCCTTCTGGAGATCTTGACAACGCGTCAGCTATAATATTTTCTTTTCCGGCTACATGAATAATTTGAAACTGATATTCTTGCAGCGCCAGCGTCCACCTTGACAAGCGAGGATGCAGCAACTTACAAGGTTGTAAAAAGGTTAGAGATTGGTGGTCACAATAAACGGCTATCCTCGAGCCATATACATAATAATCAAACCTTTTCAAAGACCAAATAACTGCTAAAGCTTCTAATTCCGTAGTGGTATATGCTCTTCCACAGGTGGATAAAACTCTGCTAGCAAATGCAATTGGACAAAAGGTTTTTACACCATCGATGTACGTAATTTGAAATAAACAAGATCCTAATCCGACATCTGATGAATCAGTGGCTAAACAGAATCCGACATTCATATCAGGGTGGTATAGTAACGGAGCATTTATCAGTTGATCCTTAATTTCACAAAAAGCCTTTTCACAATCATTAGACCATTGCCATGGTACATCTTTCCTCAGGAGCCGGTTTAGTGCTTCAGAGTTTATTGCTTGAGTTTTAATAAATCGACGAAAAAATGAAGCCAAGCCTATAAAGCCTTTCAGTTGTCTTCTGTTTCTTGGAGTTGGAAAATTTTTTATCGCACTAATCTTCGCTTCCGTTTATAAGAATGCCTTTTGCATTGATCATATGTCCTAAGAATTTTATTCTCTGTAGAGAAAATTGGGATTTTTTTAGATTTGCAGTTATACCAGTTTGTTTGAATACAGCAAAAATCCTCCTAATGAGTTGTACATGTTCCTCCCAAGATTTAGAGGCAATTAATAGATCGTCCACAAAAATCGTTATTCGACTACGTAGTTCTGGTCCTAGGGCATAGTCCAACGCAGAAATAAAAGCTCCAGAGCTGATATTGAGACCAAATGGAACGACCTTGAACTGATAGCTTCTCCCTCCATATATAAAAGCAGTATATTTCCTTGAGTCCTTGTCTAACTGGACTTGCCAGAACGAACTTCTCAAATCAATACTGGTTAAATAGGATACATCTTGAAATTTCTGTATTAACTCATCGATGTTCTCCGGATGTGTGCGCACAGGTACTATAATTTTGTTAATTTCCCTTGCATCTAATACCAATCGAACTTTTCCTCCTGGCTTTGGTACAACAAGCAACGGAGAACAATATGGGCTGTTCGACGGTTCAATAAGATTCCAGTTTAACATTTTCTGTATCTCTTCCTGAACTGGTTGTTTTAATCGCTAGGGAATGGGATAGTATGTGCGGCAAAATGTCTTATGGGGCTTAATCTGTAATGTACAAACATATCCTCTAATAATTCCGGGCCTTTCATCGAAAACTGACTCATATTCTGTTAATATATTGAATAATTGTCCCCTCTGACTATCCGTTAGGCAATCTGACTCAGCAATCTTCTGTTCGACTGTTTGTCTGAAATCCTCTTCTTGAATTGACTTGATCGGTAGTCGGCACATATTATTATTTTCAGCACAAATCAACTGCACAGCAGCACCACGGAGATATCGCTCATACACTGCCTCCTTTCTCAGTAAGATCAGTGTAACAAATTGATCTTCGATTTTAAAATTCACCTTTCCTTCTACCAAGTCCAACTTGCAATTGCAGGCTTGCAAAGTTCCAATGCCAAGAATACAATCTACTAACAACTTTTCCACTACAAGGAATGTGCATTGTTTAGCTACATTTCCCAATTTTATCTCTATAACCGTTTGTATCTTAACGTTCCTGGATTTTGCTCCCACTGCACCTATAACTCGACAATTGTGTACTGGTAGGACAGGGATTTTCTTAATTTTACTAATCCTGCGAAACAAAGTTCCGGATACTACGTCTGCAGATGAAGCTGTGTCCAATACAACATTGGCTAAAATTCCTCCCACTTCTGTGATGATCTCAGACATAGGAACCCTTTTATCTTCGACTACACAGGCCTCTAAGCCTCTCGTCAGTTCATCTGTCATTAATTCGCCTTCATTATATCTCAACATTGCCACGGAATTAATTTCGTTTAAAACAGGTTTGCCCATTTTGTATTCCCCGGCCGACTTTACGGAGCATAAAGCGGCCCTCTTCAGCTTAAATGTCGATTATTATTTCCTCTTGAATCATCTACTACTTCTGTTTGGTTGTTGTTGATGACTGGTTGTGTTATTTGCTTCAAATCGAGTGTCAGAATTTCTGTACGCATTATTATTATTTGAAAACTGCTGGTTCTGATAATCTCTTGCATTTCCAAACATTGGGTTGTATCTGCGACCTGTTCGATTGTCTCTGAATCTGCCCCTCGCAGCACTGTTATTGAAATTTCCATTTCCGTTGCGATTGTTTCCGTTGAATCTCTGACTATTCCTAGTATAATAATTATTAAATCCGTTTCCATTCCGGTTTGCATTTGGCGCCTCAATCGCTCTCCTCTGCATAATCGGTTGTCTTGGCCGATGTTCATCTTCCTCGATCATATCTATAGTGTCAAGCGTAGTCATGAAAGAGTCAAGGTCATGCTCATTAATACACAGCATTCTATTTCTGATGCTATAGTGTTGTGATTGATGTTGATTGCAAAAGCGAACGTGTGCATTGATCGGGTTTGCAAAAGCGAACGTTTGCATTGATGTCCCTGTCTGTACTCGATAGGATAAATGATGTAGCTTCATTGATGGATCTTGTCATGGGTTGATTACACAGCATTCTATTTCTGATGCTATAGTGTTGTGATTGATGTTGATTGCAAAAGCGAACGTGTGCATTGATCGGGTTTGCAAAAGCGAACGTTTGCATTGATGTCCCTGTCTGTACTCGATAGGATAAATGATGTAGCTTCATTGATGGATCTTGTCATGGGTTGATTTCCTTGCGTGGAGCACAAATCTTCTCGAGATAGATTTAAGGATCTCTCAATGTTTTCTTTCCATTGTTAAAGTTCTTCGCCTAGTTGTTCTTTGGCTTCTCGAAAACCTTTATTAAATAACTTTCTTTTAGAACCCTTGGTGATGGATTGT
Organism: Schistocerca americana; assembly: GCF_021461395.2. Lineage (NCBI taxonomy): Eukaryota > Metazoa > Arthropoda > Insecta > Orthoptera > Acrididae > Schistocerca > Schistocerca americana. Next base: position 431,636,822 of record NC_060119.1, on the reverse strand, counting down.
TCAATATTGTCTGAAGAAATGCTTTTCCTTTCTAAACTTAACTGCGAGAATTTTTCCGCGAGAATGTTTACCTTATGATCAACCTCGTCTTGTCTCTCCTTTATGTTATTTATGGATTTATCCAAATTTTGGATGTCCTTCGGGATCTTGTCTTGTGATTGCCTCAAATCCTGCATATCTGCTGACATCTCGTTTACTTGTTGCGTTAACTCATCTTGAACTTCAACTAATACCGGAATTACCGCGACATAACATTGCACCTGTTCTTGTGCTTGAACTATCTGTGGGATTGACTCGACCTGCTCTTTAATAGTATCAAGCTTAGTAGCAACATACTCAGTTAGCTCTAGGCGTAACTTCTTCGCATTTTCATTACACTGCTGAGTGACTTGCTCAATTTGAGCAGCTAATTTTAATTCTGTCTTTTCATTCTGAATTTTCAATTCTTCCGCAGTTTTATTTAATTTATCATCAAGGTTCTGAAAACTCTCTACTAATTTATTATTTAATTCCGCTTGATTAGCTTCTAATTGCTCTTGGACTTTCACTTGATTGGCTGCTAATTGTTCATTTATTTCTCTTTTAGTCTCTCTTTGCGCTTTAGTTAAGTCTGCTGCAAGAGACGTTACACGGAGATGGACAGAGAAAGGAAAGAGGAAGAGATGGACATAGGTAGGAGGAAGGAGAGATAGATAGAAAGATGGGGTTGGAGGAGATAAACAAAAAGTGAGGGAGGAGGGAATGGACAAAAAAAAGGTAGAGGAAGACATGGAAAGAAAGAGGGGGAAGGAGGAGATTGACAAAGAGAAGGAGAGGAGAAGATGGAATTAGAGAGGGGGAAGAAACAGATGAAGAGAGGGGGGATGAACAGATTGACAGAGGAAGGGATAGGAGGAGATGATTGACAGAGACTGGGTGTGTAGGAGGAAGGCAGAAAGAGGGGATGGTGGAGATGGACAGAGATGGTGCTAATGAGGAATTAGGGTGATAGAAGATTGGAACAAATCCATACGTGTTCAGTGCCCGATACTCAGCTAGTATATCAGGGTAAAATGAAACTATAGCTCTATCTTGTTGTGGTCTTCAGTCAGAAGTTGAGAGTGATGACGCTCTCCATACCAGTGTAACATGTAAATGCCTCTTCACCTTCTGCATTCCCTTGAGCCTGCTTACTGTAGTCGAGCCTTGGTGTGTCTATATTTTCCTCTTACACCCCCCCCCCCCCCCCCCCGCCCTCACTCCCACCCCCCACCACGCCCATGCTTCCCTGCAAACTACGTCGACTATTCGTTGTTGCCTCAGGATGTGTCCTATCAACCGATTCCTTCTTTTGCTCAATGATGTTTTACCCGAGTCAATTCAGTACCTCCATATTAGTTATGCAATCTTTAGGATTCTCCTGTAGCATCACATTTCAAAAGCTTTTATTCTCTTGTCTGCAGTGTAGGACTGTATTCAATCGAATGAGCGTCATGGTATCAGAATTGCTTCACTTGTTCCTGACGCTTACCGAAATCGGTTTTTCGCAGACTTTCCAGTGTTCTGTGAATGATACGTGTTATTACTTTTGCTATGGTGACTTACTAAACTGATGCTTCACTGATATTCATAACAGATGGTATTTTCCTTGCTTGTAATATTTACGTCTATTATTCCTCTTTAACTCTGAAGGTATGTCGAGTCTTTTCGTACTCTGTCACTTTTCCCTTCCCATCTTAGTCTATTTTCTCTTCCCTTTCAATAACATTCTCTTCAAGTTCGTATAATTTGTATGAAATAACTATACACATGTAATGCTCGTTTCAGCATTGACAGTGCTCTCTCTCATTTCTCCAAAATTTTCTTTAATTTTCACATACACAACAGTTACAGGGTGACAACTATTGAACTATATGAAATAAAATCGTCGTAACTTCTGAAAGGCTTGCGTTAGGACGTTCAAACAGCACTGTTGACCGTGGGGCGTGATAGGAATTAGTATGCGCTGTACGGTTTGGTTTAGCGAAGAAGCCCACTTTCATTTGGACGGGTAAGCAAAATTCGCGCATTTGGAGGACTGAGAATCCGCATTTCGCGATCCAGAAGTCTCTTCGCCTTCCATGGGTGACTGTGTGGTGGGCAACATCCAGTCACGAAATAATCGATGCGATATTCTCTAATGCCATGGTTGCTACCGAACGGCACGTGAAGGTTTTGGAAGATGATTTCATCTTCGTTATACAAAGTGTCCCTGATTTCGACAAGATGTGGTTCATGCAAGACGGAGCTGGACTCCATAGAAGCAGAAGAGTATGTGATGTCCTGGAGAAGCATTTTGGGGACCGCACTCTGGCTCTAGGGCACACAGAGGCCACTGGCATGGGCCTCGATTGGCCACCATATTCTCCGGATCTGAACACACACGAGTCCTTTTCGAGGAGCTATATTATAGACAAGGTGTACAGCCTAACCCCAAAACCACTGCTGAGCTGAAAACAGCCATTCAGGAGGTCATCGACAGCGCCGATGTTCGGACACTTCAGGGGGTCATGCAGAATTTTGCTATTCGTCTGTGCCACATCATCGTCATTGATGACAAGCATGTCGAACTTGTCACAACCTAAATCCGAATATCTGTAGTGACGTTTACATGTTGAATAAAGTGTGTGCACGCCGTAGTTTGTAACTAATTTACGTTTTTTTATTCTGAACCCGTCCCATAGTCAGACCATACTTCCATGACTTTGCATTTGTTCTCTAGCCTTCCCTGCTTTTATATTTTGCTCTTAAATTTTTAATTACAAACGCGACCTCACTTTCGTAAATTAATCTGCAGCAGCTCTTTTTGTAGTAAATTTGCGTCCTTTTACAGACGGATTAATTGCATATCCTCGACATTTTCGGCTGTTAACGTTCTAGAACAGTCTCGTTTCATGCTGCGCTGTCTTGTTAAATTAATGTGACCACCAGTCAAAAGCCTCAATAACCACCTTTTGCAGTGCAGACCGCTGCGAAACGTACAAAAATAAGGTCAATGGGTTCTATAACGTAAGGACAGGTATATGACGCCATGCCGACTCTAATGCCGTGGCCATCTGGGTTAGGTTTCTCGGTTGAGTATCGACTGTACGTAGAGCCCGATGAGGTGGTCCCACAGATTCACCATTGGGTTCAAGTCTGGTGAGCCTGTTCGAAAGGGGAGTACGGTAAACTCATCGAGGTGCTCTTCGAATCGCGAACGTAATCTGTGAGCCGTTTGATACATTTCATTGTCCTTTTGGTAGATGCCATCTTGCCGAGTAAAAACAAACTGCATGTAACTGTGGACATGAACGTCCTTACGTTGATTCAGTGTGCCTCGTAGAATGGCGGCATCACCTACGGGATGCCACGAAAACGTTCCCCAGGCCATAACCCATTCTCCTCCCGCCGGGACCCTTCCCAAGGTCCAACGGCTGTCTGTCCAATGGAGTATGAAACATGATTCATCTGAAAAGGCCGTCTGTCGCCAACCAGTGGACGTCCGAAACCACTGGTTCTGGCGTGCAGACTCCATCCTTAGTCGTCGATGAACAACAGTCAGCATGGATGCATGGACCAGACGCCCGCAACGGAGGCCCATACGCACAATGTTCGCTGAACGGCCGTTGAGGAGACGCTATTGATAGCCTCTTGGTTCATTCCGGGTGGCCAGCTCAACAGCTGCAAGTGTATTCACGCTTAGATATCTCTGGAGCCGTCGCTCACCCCTGTCATGTATGGCCCGTGGTGCATCACAGTTGGCGCAGTGCTGGTTTTAGATGGTGAAATTTTGCCGTGCACGGTATACTTTAATCACAGCGGGATACGAACATTTAAAAACTTATCTGTTTCGAAAAGACTTTTCTCCATGACCAGAAAACCCATGACGATGCCCTCTTGGGCGTCTGATAAATAACTCCGTTCACGCATTACGACGACCACCGCACTATTTTTCCGCGTCCCCACGATATTCTTTATATACCCTCCATTGCTAGTGCTGTCACCTGCCATCTGTGAGTAGTTGCACATTGACGTCGAACGCACGTGGTGGCGAAATTAACGTGACTGGACCGCGTATTTGCTACAACCCTGTCAAGATGGGAAGCTGATGCGCACAGTAGCGAACACACAGCCGCTCTGCTGGCGAGAGTCGGTAACTAACTGTTCGCGCTGTCTGTACAGTGGTTTTTAGCCAGTCGTTCATTCGCTGCAAAGTGGCTTTTAACGCCGAGATTTTTGCCGTCACCCGTGCGGGTGCCAACAGCCGAAGAGGTGATGGAGCGCTGTAACTGAAGCGGCTATTTCGGCAGGCACACAACTAACATTAACGTGAATAATGAGCCGCGCGCGGTACACAGCGGCCGTTTTATCGGCGGATTAATTAACTGAGAGCTGCCGGCAGGCGGGCTGGGCCGAGCTGAGCCGACGTTGATGGATTCGCAGCGCGGCCAAAGAACGCCTCTCTGTGATCTCTCCGCTGCGGGCCGAGCGCTGTGTATTTGTATTGGCTTTTTCTTGACAATAGAAGATCAGACCCGGCCTCCGACCAATGCCACAAGAAGCGGACTAATGTGCAAAGCCGTGGTCTCTTTGCACAGCGGCGAAACAAGCAGCTAATAATGTATTATACAAACAAATGCAGCGTTACTGAGAATGAATGGTTGAACACTTGCTAATGGGATGCGCTCTGTAAATACGCACGCAATTACGAGAAATACGAACTCCGCCAAACAACTTATACGCTACAAAACAAGTTCTGGGTTGAAAGGGATTTCCATTAGCGTGATAGTATCAACAAACTCCTGCAGCGCAAATTAAAGGCGGCGGTAAAGCCGTACGCACTTACACTTTAAGAATAAGCGTTTTGTTGCTGTTTGACAAGGAAACAAACAAATTTTTTCATTCTTTCACAGATAAGGTCTGAGACCTTGTCAAACACGCACATAAGCTCCCGGACATTTGAATATGCAGAGAACTCACTTTTTGTGCCTCCGCTCCAACTTTTGGGAACTGACGACTTAAGTGAACTAGTACACCAAACTAGTGGCGGAAAAGTCTTGAACAGTCTGGAAATCATATCGTTTTTGGTAACCTTTAAACAGGCTGAAGCATATTGTAGCCGTGCTCAGAGTTTAAGAATTAAAAACGTACCAAAACGAAACGAAATACTGCCTGAAGAAAAGCAATAGAACTGAAAGATTTAATAATGAACATACGATCTTGAGAACGCATCGAAAGTGAGATAAACTAGGCACGGACACTGACAGTGTCCTTATAGAATTCTGCCCGTTTGTTACCATTGTTATCACTCCACTTGGGTGTACTCCAGAAACATTGACCCTGCTAGACGGACCCTCCATTTTCATTAAACAGAACTAAGAGAAAATTTGCCAATAATCACTAGATAATATGTGTCCACTGCCCCGAGCGATATGGCAGAAATAAAGATATCATTTCAGTTACTGGTGACCACTGTAAGCGCACTATAGTTATCGGTGCTAAGCTCTTTGGTAACCTGAGTACCAGTCCTTCGGCACTGCAGTGTTGACAGTGCGAGGTTTTAATTCAAGCGTTCTTGGGTTTTCATGTAGGGTGCGAGTCGCTGCAGTCGAGTGGGGCAATCAGAACTTAGAGGAATGGCTTCACGTACAATAAAAAGGAACCAGTAAACTCTTCCCCAAACGCCACCCCCTCCGTCACTCCACATTCATTACACAAACGATCTCTTCCGTATAAAACAGCATCAAACTTCTGATTACTTTATGCTTGTGACATCTTATGTGATGAACTGTATTTCGTGCAATGATATCACCTTGCAGGTATATTCAGTAGTACGTGTCGACAGTCTCTGCAGAATGGGCAACGGATAGAGTCAGTAGTAAAGAAGTAATAAGTTGCCTGATGCTGAGCAGAGATGAAGAGGCTTGCGCAGCACTGACTAGTCTCGAAATCTGGATCAAACTAATCATAGGACTGTCGAACAGAACGTGGCACAGTTACAAATTGGAATGTGACAGCCGGCCGGTGTGGCCATGATGTTCAATGCGCTTCAGTTTGGAACCGCGTGACCGCTACCGTCGCAGGTTCGAATCCTGCCTCGGGCGTGGATGTGTGTGATGTCCTTAGGTTAGTTAGGTTTAAGTAGTTCTAAGTTCTACGGGACTGATGACCACAGACATTAAGTCCCATAGTGCTCAGAGCCATTTGAACCATTTTGGAATGTGACGTACCATCTGCCCCATACTACAAGATGGCGTGCTGGGTGTAGATGCAGATAGCTGATGATAGGAACGATACTCTTTTATTGCTCCTGGATATTACACTTTATTAGAGAAGAATGTGATAGATAAAGTAGGTCTTCGAGGAATACAGACACTCATACAACGGGAAAGACGGTGGGAGGTGAGTGACTGCGTACCTGCGGTGTGGAGTGTCAGTACAGGCAGTGGGGGGCGGTGGTACACTACGGTGGTCCCGACCCCGCCTGGAACCGCCGTTAATCTGGCCCCCAGCAGACCGGGCCATTGTGCCCGCGGGCGCTTTGTGCGTAGCGTGCGTGATACGTGGCCCCTTCTTGAGAAAGCGGGTGGCGAGCCGCGCGTGCCACCGCTACGATGCACGCATACCTCCCGCCTCGCCGCAAAGTTATGTGCCTCTTGCCAGGTGTGTGATCAACGATGACAGAACCCATAAAAGCACAGTGTTCTTTCACACTTGTACTCATTGGGATGAGAATGATGTAACACGACAGCCTATTGTAAAGGGAAGAGACACTTCATTCAGTCACCAACACGCGGACGCACAGGCAGGTCGGGTCATATTCGCGTTGACAGGAACACTTGGAGGGCCAGTTCCACACTATGCTCCACGGATCAGGTTGTCACTAAACTTCCACCGACCGCTAAGGTGACCACGTGGCCGAGAAATCCCGTCCATTGGGTGTCGCAATGGATGCTGAAGTGCGCGTCATTTATGACGGCGGCCGAGTTTAGGTTCGTTCTGAGCTTTTGACGTCACAAAACACAGTCAGCCAACGAAAAGAGAACGACGTTGCCAGAGCTCGACTGCAGTGCAGAGCACGGACGAGTGTCTTCAGTTTTAGAAACATTCAGTCATAAATAAAGCAACTGAACAGAAGCAATGTCTTGATAGCAGACTTTCTTGTAAAGAAAGTTTGGAAAAAGCATTCTTTATACCAATTGCTTCATATTCTATCAATTAATTAAACAAAACAAGCAATAAGCCTCCTAATTCAGGCGATAGCAAGGAAAGGTGTTTGTATGATTCTCACTAACCGCTTTTTCGCAATAAAGAACAGCGGTAATTGTTATTTCCTATTGTACTTCGACGAAACGTGAGTAACTCATAGTCGTACCAACAGTGTTTGTCAGTATTTTGCTTCATATTTTAAAGTCCTCTGGGAGACGCATTGAATGATGAGCTGCATTAGCGTAATGGTTAAAGTGTATGGCTACCAGGTGGAAGGTTCTAAGTTCAAACCTTGTTCAATGCATAATATTTTCCTCATTTAAAAACAATATCGAAGTGACTTGCCTCATGAATTTTATTCGTTTGAATGTAATTTTTTGAAATTTCTAGTGGCAACTAAAATTGACCATATGGAAAGTATACGCTATGGACTTTTACCTCTGCAAACTCTTCAAAATTTCGTGCAATGGTTTACTACATCTGATGCTACACAATAACTGCGTTGAACATCGAAACAAAATTAAGTCATTTATGCGGGGAAGGTATCAGTCAAGAAGATGTGTAAAAATCAAATTTGTGGGCCAAATAGTTTTTATGAAATCGAATGATAAAGTGTGTCAAAACAGTCGAAACACCATGTGTCTGCACAGGCGAACAACGCAATGATGACAAAATCGCGCACATCGCGGAATGCGGGGAGCACGTCTCTGTAGCAGCGAAAGGGTTAATGCGGCCGTGGTGGCTTTACTTCATAAACTGCACACTCTCCCCTAAACGTATGTTTGCGAACTATACTATGGCGCTACTTCTCTTGGCGCGTACAACTGGCTACGCAGCGAACTCCCGCGTCTGGGCGGGCATGCGCGAACCGCCAAGATAAAAGAATTGAACTATAGTTTCTCATGCCAACTTTTCGCTCCCAGTGCAGAATTAAAGCTTATTGAACTATTTGTGCCACTGAAGATCCAGTAGGCTCATTTGAAGCGGAAGAGATGGACGATTACGCTTGTGAAGACGCGCCTTAAGTATCCCCGGCAGTTCACAAGTTATTGTAAGGTAAATGTATTAAATAATCCCTGAACTGTAAAAGTGAATATCTCGGCAACGCATTATCCGATCGCAACTGACGAGGTGTCTACGGATAGATTTCGTAGAACTGTGCCGGAATGTGATAGCAGATTTGCTGAAATTATTCACATACTTAAATGAGAGGCCGAAAAACTGGATTTCTCAGAATTAAAAAACGGCTTTACTTACTAAATAGAGACGGATTAAAGGTAGCGGCAGTACTGTAAACTTGAGATACTCGGTGATCAAAAAGTCAGTATAAATTTGAAAACTGAATAAATAACGGAATAATGTAGATAGAGAGGTACAAATTTCCGTGTGATTTGACCTATCATGTGAGTATAAAAGGTGAAGATTAAGAATTTTCGAAAATTTCACGTTCATTAGTTTATCTGACTTCATTGGTGCTTGATCGAGGTTTCCTGGGGAAACACCGGCAGTCTGTAGGGGGGGTCTAGGTTCAAATGCCGCTGGAGGTGGTCGGGCTGTGTTTGTCCGTGTTAGTAGAAAGTTTTATCTGGTGAGCGGTGAAATAGCCGCTAGTTCGCGTCTATGAATTATTCAGAGTTGCTACTTTCGGACATACATATTTTTCGGCATCTGATGAACCTGCAACTTTTCCGGTACGGTAGCGTTTGATACAAACCGCACGTATAAGGTTTCAATGTGTAGCCATTTTGGATTTTATAGTTTGATGAACTGTGGAAATTTAACACTTATTTCAAGGTAACTCACGTAATAAATCGTGTATTATTCAACCGACTCTAAGATCTAAAGAAACTCGGTCAGGCTCTGAAATCTCTGAAATTAATTTTTTGTGAACTTCGACTTTAAAAAATTCGTGAGTGCGAACGTGATTTTTGTGTAACAAATCCTACCTGCATTTATATTAAACACTTTTGTGGAACATTGGGTACATTGCGAAGAATGTGAGCTGGCGCCCCATAGACGAAACGTAGCCAAACTTGTAAACCCAACCACATTTAAGGGGACCCAATGAACTGTTTGTGCTGTGTACTGTGGGTAAAACTTTTCTACGCAGCAGCACGTGGCGTCTCAGAGCTGTTATTAAACTTGTGAACATTTTATAACTTTGATATTCGGGTAGTTTATGAGAGAAAAAAATGGTTCTGAGCACTATGGGACTTAACTTCTGAGGTCATCAGTCCCCTAGAACTTAGAACTACTTATACCTAACTAACCTAAGGACATCACACACATCCATGCCCGAGGCAGGATTCGAACCTGCGACGGTAGCGGTCGCGCGGTTCCAGACTGTAGCGCCTAGAAGCGCTCGGACAGTTGATGAGAGAGATTGTATTTTATTCCGTTACTCACGCCACATGCACATTCCCATACAATCTGTACGGTCGCAATGCTTGAGCCGATGTACCTTACCTTACAGTATTCTTTGTTGTTACTCGTCTTTCCTGCTGGAGCGGTATCCTACAACAGTCACAGTCTAGCAGAGGAATCTTTGGTACCGGCAGCTAAGTATCGTGCCGCGCGAGATTAGCCGAGCGGACTAAGGCGCTGCAGTCATGGACTGTGCGGCTGGTCTCGGCGGAGGTTCGAGTCCTCCCTCGGGCGTGTATGTGTGGGTTTGTCCTTGGGATAATTTAGGTTAAGTAGTGTGTAAGCTTAAGGACTGATGACCTTAGCAGTTAAATCCTGTAAGATTTCACACACATTTGCACGTTTTTTGAGACAAGTAGCTTCGTTTGGTTGCGTAGTGACCACAGCAACCCAGCCAGTGACTGACTGCGCTTGAGAAGGTGGCACGAGTCACGTTGCTGCGCTGCAGAACTAAAACGCGTGTTTCTCAATCTAAACAGTGAGTTTAAGCGTAGGCTTCAATGTCAATAAAATTTTTCGGGGCATGTGACTACTTTGTCAATATACAAAAATTTCCAGCGTTGAAAATAGCTGTCATCAGTGTGTATGCTCAAAGCCTGAGGAAGGCTATTCAAGCAGTGGCGGAAACACAGGAGAATTTTATATATTCACAATGTGGTCGCACACTACGAAAATTAGTTCTTAACGAAACACTGAGTGTCTCACGGTAGCCAGTGCTGTCGTTTCGCTTTGTTGATGCAGTTATCTGGTTATTAGTTTTTGATGTTTATTCACTCATTTTCAATTTGAAACGGTGTCCACAGCGACGTACGGAGCAAGCGCAGCACGTGAAGTGAAACAGAAGAAGAAAGGCGTCCTATACAGCCAGGATTGAGAATTCGTGTATACGGTGAGGGAGTGTAAGCGGTAGTCAATTGAAAACGAGACAGACGAAAAAAAAAACAAGTTAACTGTTTAATATTGCAGCAGTAATCGCCATAATTGTTAATACACATATCAAAAAAGTTTTGCATCATCTCGGTTCCGAGAGTTCCGGAACCTGTACAGAAATTTGGAACAGAGATCAACATAAACATCATTTCCGCTCTTTCCATTGCTCATGAAAATCGCACACTGCATTTTGTACCACAATACAGCGAGACCTTCAGAGGTGGTGGTCCAGATTGCTGTACACACCGTTACCTCTAATACCTAGTAGCACGTCCTCTTGCATTGATGCATGCCTGTATGCGTCGTCGCATACTATCCACAAGTTCATCCAGGCACTGTTGGTCCAGATTGTCCCACTCCTCCACGGCGTTTCGGCGTAGATCCCTCTGAGTGGTTGGTGGGTCACGTCGTCCATAAACATGCCTTTTCAGTAGATCCTAGGCATGTTCGATAGGATTCATGTATGGAAACATACCGACCAGTCAAGTCAAGCGATGTCGTTATCCTGAAGGAAATCATTCACAAGATGTGCACGATGGTGCTGCGAATTGTCGTCCATGAAGACGAACGCCTCGCCAGTATTCTGCCGATATGGTTGCACTATCGATCGGAGGATAGCATTCAGCTATCGTACAGCTGGTACGGGGCCTTCCATGACCACCAGCGGCGTACTTCGACCCCACATAAAGCCTCCCCAAAACAGCAGGGAACCTTCATCTTGCTACACTCGCTGGACAGTGTGTCTAAGGCGTTCAGCCTGACCGGGTTACACAACATAATAATCCGGACGCCATCAAACCGCGGTATTGACCGTCTAGGCATGGTTGAACTACAGACAACACGAGCCTTGTACCTCTGACTGGACTGGAACTGGACTGCAACTGATCGGCTGTCGGAGCCCCTCCGTTTAATAGGCACTGCTCATGCATGGTTGTTTAGATCTTTGGGCGGATTTAGTGACATATCTGAAAGGTCAAAGGGACTGTGTTTGTGATACAATATCTACAGTCAACACCTATCTTCAGGAGTTCTGGGAACCGGGGTGAGGCAAAACTTTTTTTAGTGTGTTTCGTATTGTATGGAACTGGGAACCTAGAAACGACAGAGAGGCTTCGTCCCCGTCGTAGCCCTCAGTGATTCACAACCCCACAACAGGCTACAGCAGTCCACTCACCCCACCGCCCCCCCCCCCCATCCACACGGAACCCAGGGTTACTGTGCGGTTTAGCCCCCAGTGGACACCCCCCCTCCCCCCCCCCCCCACCCCAACCCCCCTCCAGGAACGTCTTACACCAGGCGAGTGTAACCCCAATGTTTGCGTGGTAGAGTGCGCGTACGTGGAGAAAGTGTTTGCGCAGCAATCGCCGATATAGTGTAACTGACGCGGAATAAGGGGAACCAGCCCGCATTCGCCGAGGCAGATGGAAAACCGCTTTAAAAACCATCCACAGACTGGCACCACACCGGACCTCGACACTAATCCGCCGGGCGAATTCGTGCCGGGGACCGGCACGGCTTCCCACCCGGAAAGCAGTGCGTTACAACGCATGGCTAACTGCGTGGGCTTTGATGTGTGTTCATTTATCCCCGGTTGCCTGTGGAATCATGATCTTATCCGTGTATGCACCTCTTCGTCCGAAGAAAATCGACAGCCACGAATGTCTTTCAAAAACATGGAAATAGCGTGAGGAGTGATGGGGAATGTTTGGCAAATGTGCAAGGGCTTCCCAGCGCAACTCATGCAGAGTAGTCGAAACAACAGGTACGTCGACACCGGGGGAGTCATGATCAACGTTATCTTTGACTACAAGGGCCCACTGCTCATTGACTTTCTGGAACACGAGGCTACAATTAACGCACTGTGGTATGTGGACATTTTGAAGAAATTGAAACGCGCCATCAAGACCAAACGCCCACGCATGTTGACGGACAGCATAATACCCACCCACATGTTGCCAAGGTTGTATTGACTACGCTGCCCTGAAATACGTGACTCATAGCAACTAGCACAAAATTGCAATCTTGCTGTACGAACTGTCAGTACCAATCATTCGTCAGAGACTGCACATGAAAGTCATTGACGACTTCCGACTGTTACTGCCCTCTTCTCATTCCTGAACGTAAAAACAGGAACAGCAGGACGACATTTGAGCTGTGGAGGCGGTACACTGTCTTGTTATTTTTATCACATGTAAAATAAGAAGACAAACTAACTGTTGATACTGATTTACTTTCGACTGTAATTCATTGTATCATTATACGGATTGGCTTACTAAATATTACAGCTTAGCGTACAGAATGTGATCAAACGCCAGGTCTGGATAATGTTACGCTGATGGAGAAGAGGTTCACACACACGCGAGAAAGATCCTGGAAGAATCTGAAATGAAGAAGAAAGTAAGTAATTAAAAGACACAACAGATTTAGATGACGAACAATAACAGGAAAGTTGTACGTAAGTGCTTTAGTGATTAGTCAGGAAAGAGCAACGAGAAAACCAGGAGTTTTGCTGCATAGTCGAAAATAAGAAAAAGACAACCAGTAGTAATTTATTAAATGATTAATAAATACAGTCACATAGCTGTCGGTGTTAATCATTGCTTCACATTTATTCATCAACAGCCATCCCAGGATCAGTTTGAAGGTGAATGTACAGAAACCAGAAGTAAGGAACACCAGACTCATAGGAAACAATCTAATGTTTCCCAATTTGTGATGATTACGATAGCTACTTAACTGGAGCATTGAAATCACTGCTGCATGTAGTAAAGAACCTAATGAATTATGTTGCATCTGTGGACAAGTAGGTAGAGACAAAGAATGATGGTACAGTTGTATTGGGTGGTCTGCTTGGAATCGTGCTGCATGTACCAGAGAAGACATCCCAGGAGTATGTTTCTGATTATTACTTATCTAGGAAATGGAAATTCTAGAGTCGGCCGTTGTACCCGAGCGGTTCTAGCCGCTTCAGTCCGGAACCGCGGTGCTGCTACGGTTGCAGGTTCGAATCCTGCCTCGGGCATGGAAGTGTGTGATGTCCTTAGGTCAGTTGGGTTTAAGTAGTTCTAAGTGTAGGGGACTGATGACCTCAGATGTTAAGTCCCATGGTGCTCAGAGCCATTTCAAATTCTAGAAATTGTTGAACTGAGGAAATGAATGTGATTATAAGATCCAAATTTCTGTTTCGACATATTTCTACATTCTAATTTTCCAATGTAAATTGACAGATAATTAAGTGGGGATATTTTCGCTGTTGAGTATTTGGTATCAGCTCCTTTTCTAAAGTACACAATTCCGCCGCAACCACTGGGGGTAATTACACCACAGAGAGAAGAATCGTGTCTTATCATATCCTTTTGAGATATTTGCAATTAAGTTTCGTTGTACTGATTTTTGTAATTGATGAATATATATCTGAGAGGTGTCCGTTCTGTCGGACGAAACGGAGATCAGTTGTGATGAAGCGACTGGTACATACAAAAAAAATGGTTCAAATGGCTCTGAGCACTATGGGACTTAACTTCTGAGGTCATCAGTCCCCTAACACTTAGAACTACTTAAACCTAACTAATCTAAGGACATCACACACATCAATGCCCGAGGCAGGATTCGAACCTGCGGCCGTAGCGGTCACGCGGTTCCAGACTGTAGTGCCCAGAGCCGCTCGGCCACCCTGGCTGGCGCTGGTACAAACAGGTAAACATGAAACGCAGGAAGGGGATAGAATGGAAAGGATGGTTGAGAAATCGTGGCGGCTAACCGCACCTGGCACTGTGGTTATGCAATGGCGAAAGTTGAAAATTTCTTCCGGCCTGGGTTTCGAATCCGGATTTACCGCTGCTCATAAGCGGTTGCCTTAATGGCTTCGGCCATCCGTAGCCGATTCCCCGACCTCTTCAGATTTCCAGTTCATCCCAAGCCGCAATGCAGCGTCCCTCTTCCATGAAACTCTCTACTTGCATATCCTGCTTTCCGTTGGAGTTCTGACGGTATTTGTGAATTTTGACATGTCCGACAGAACAGACACCACACCACACAGATATATATACATTTGTGAAAAGAGAGGGGGGGGGGGGTGCATCTCGATGTATATTTCAGCGCGAATGGACAAATATCATCTATCTGAATTCCTACTGGAATCAGGTTTTATAGGTAGTGAGTTTAATGGGCGAAGGACAGTGCATTAAGTTGGAAATTTGAGTTGGTCGGAGCCGTGTCCGAACGACTGAAGCGATTAAGGCAACCACTTATGACAGGCAGGGAATCGGGCTTGTGTCCCGGTCCGGCACAAATGTTTAACTTTCGCCATTGCAGTACCACAATGCCCTTTGCGGCTAGCCGCCATGATTCCCCACGCGTCCTTTCCCTTTCCTCCCCTTTGTTACAACGGATGTTTTATATTTAAACTGCCTTAGTACAGCAAGTGTAGAGAAACTACAGAAATCTTTCAAGCAAGTTGTTTAAGGTTACTTGTTATGAACAAGTCAGAATAATAATTTTTCTGATGTGTTCACTATTCCTCAACGTTCATTTACATAAAAGCCGATGCGGTATCAGATACAGAGATATCGTAAGATCGTTTGTAGTGATAAGAACCACCGCCGCCAGTAGAATTTTTGAGAATATTCTGCATAACTTATTTACTTCAAATTATTTTTTTCTCCCCCCCACTTCCCCCATCCCCCTAAATGCAATGCCAAAAGCGTGCGCCACAGCCACAGCACTGGAACAGAGATTACAGGCGGCCGCTGTTCTCGGCCAGACGGATAAAAATGTTTCCAGCGGTAAGGCACGCCTGAATAAGTTTTCCGCCGGCTCGAGGAACTAATAAAAGGATCTGCATTACAGTCGCAGCGCAGCCCCACGTGTACCGGCCGCGTCGGAACTCCCACGTGGCGCGGAATTCATATCAAAACTTGGAATTGTTTTCCTCGGATTCCCTGTTACACTCCATCGGAAAGAGGCAGAAGAGTCGGACGCTCAACTTATGCCCGCAGTCTGTCGACAAGCTCAGCTGCGGGTCTGAAATGGACTGCGTGTCGCTATGAGGAGGCGTCGGGTGTTTTTATTGCCGCCGCTATAAAAAGTTGCCCATCAGCTAGCAACTTGCCAGCCGCCTCAGCCAGTCGCACGCTGGCATTAAAAAACTTTTCATGTCCACGACGCCGCCTACCTGTGCAGCTGGTCTCTCCCACAGAAGTTTTCACATCTACACCCATTGTCGAACTCTCCCAACAAAAAAAGCAACAAGACAGGCCGTTCACAGGAAGGCGGCCTATGAAACACTATTTCTATACTTACTTCATAGAATATCAGCCGGTAAACAATCAGTAACTAGTACACCAGTCCAAGAGGGGTTGTTTGGGGAAGGAGACTAGACAGCGAGGTCATCGGTCTCATCAGTTAGCGAAGGACGGGGAAGGAAGTCGGCCGTGCCCTTTCAAAGGAACCATCCCGGCATTTGCCTGGAGCTATTTAGGGGAATCACGGAAAACCTAAATCAGGATGGCCGAACGCGGGATTGAACCGTAGTCCTCCCGAATGCGAGTCCGTTGTCTAACCACTGCGCCACCTTGCTCGGCCACACCAGTCCAACAAATATCCTACGTAGCTTGTAAGGTGGTTATTATTTCCCACCTTACAATCACCCATCCACATACTTTGCCGTTATCTACAAACACAATTAGGTATATATGAATACATAAAGGAGACTGACATTGTCACGTATGCCTTGTAAATAATTGTTAATGCTTATTACTTGAAAGGCGACGGAGTGTCTCTGTTATCAGAACGGCGTAATGAATGATTACCTATACTAGTAGAGGTGGCAAAGCCAGTGGAGATGAAACGGCAGGCGAAACTCAAGCCTTGGATGGAAGGCCTGCACAGGTGTTGGTCCTGCTTAAACACAGGAAGTAGCTAGACGGACGTTGTGACACCTGAGCTCTGAAGCACAATAGGGTGACGGCCGGCCGCTATTGTAGTAGGGCCACAAGGATAACCGGATAATACTTCCGAACTTTGCAAATCTTCGACGCAGGTGAGAGGAACGAATGAGCGGCACCTTGGAAACCACACGGGCTGGATTATTTCCAAAGACTTTTACTCAGAAGGATACCACTGTATGAGTATAGGTATTTCCTCGCAAACTTTCCGTGCTGGACGACAAAAGACTAAAATATGGTTGGTCGGCGTTCGGAAGAATCTGTAGATAGCGAGAATACTCCGTGGTTTCCGGAATATGATTCGTTTTCGGAATTACGATGGTGGGGAGCTGAGCCTTGCTGGGAAGCCAGCGGTGGAGTGACGGGGTCTTTCGTTGTGAGCGCCCGTGTGTGACGGTCGCTCCATATCAGCTTTGCTGGTACGAATGGACTTGCTGTCTTTCCTCTCAGAGGAGTTTATAGTTAGAGCAGTTAGGCACTGTACTGTTGCGAGCCTATACAATTCTGGACTTCACCTCCGGGTTGGAAGTCGTCGTTGAGTACGCAGCGTTCAGTAATTGAGAGCACTTCCTCTGCCTATACTTACGTTGAGACGTTATCTGAACTCCGCCCTTGTGCCTGGGAGTTGGCGTTTCTCGTCTGCAGAGCACACAGAGAAGAAGACAGTATTAGAGTAAGCCAGAGGACCGAACGCCTTCTGCCGTACTAGTGTTTGAAAGAGTTTATTTGTGGCTGGAGTTCTCCCATCGTCGCAGATGAGTACGAGAACCATCACTTCGACGCACCGAATGCAGAACATACAGTGATATCGCAAACTGCTACGGCTTATTAGGGCTGTAAAAGCTAAACAACTGTTATCACGTTAGTTTATTTCCACTGAGGTTCCGCACCACCGTAGATCATCTTTTAAAGCAGTGTCTTCTAGTGTCTGGCACGTAGATGATGTCAGTCATTTCGCGTTATTGATATTGGACTGAGCAGTCGTAATAAGGGGCAGAGTTGGGCAGTTGATTAGCAATTTTACTTAATAAATGTAAACTTTGTAAATAAAGTTTTTTTTTTAAATCTACAATAAATATATAAGCAGGATCAACGTTTATCATTTAGTAGTATTAGTTGCCTTCATTATTCATTTATGTTTAGATTGTAATTTATAGAATTAAGAGATCCTAAGATCTGCTTCAGGCGGTAGTCAGACAGGGCCAAATCATCATTTTAACATTTATTATTCTCCGTTGCGCATATTCATTTTACACCCACTTGGAGTAGCGTCTTGGATGCTTGAAAGTGTAGTAGTGTGATGTGAAGGAAGGAAGATTAAATCTTAACGTTCCGTCGATGACGAAGTCTTTAAGGACATTACATATCAGCCATTAGGCACATTAGTAGCACAAGGTCGGATAAGAAGCACAATAAACTCATTAGATGTACCATAAGTACGAGGAGTGATCAGAAACTAAGGTTACAAAGACCTGTACGTTGTGTTTCATACAACCAATACAGCCAATCGATTGTATAAACATTGTTATTTTTCGACATAATATCCACTTCGGTTTAGGCACTCGTCTCTTCGTGGCATGAGTTTGAATATACCGTGCTGGTAAAAATCCTTTGCTAGAGTGTTTAGCCAAGTTGGTCTGAAACAAATCGCCGGCCTCCCAGGGGCTGTCATGAAGTATCCTTCGGTGTGCAAATGAGCAGCATCCCAGCACAGCTACGAAAAGTATATATGGTCAAATGTAATAGGACACGGAGGACATTAATTTAACCCTTCCTCTTTATAATGGCTTGAACTTTACTGGCGATTAGGTGACTGATCGTCTCTAGGGAAATGGCTGCTAATCTTCCTCAAGAGCCGAAACCACCGAAGGTAGTGATGTTGGGCGCTGGAGACGAGCGAAGTCGACGTTTTCTTTCTCTTCTTCCATTGGCACTGCATCCCGAGATGGGACTTGGCGTCCTCAATAATTTTCTGCCATTCGTCTCTGGACTTCACCGTGGACCTCCAGTTACGGCTACCGATTCGGGTGCGTCCTCTCCAACATCGTCGCTCCATCTCAACTTAGGTTGTCCTCTTGCTCTTCTTCCTCCATGTTCACTGCAGCAGGCTTTCCTTGCGGGATCTGTCTCATCGAGTCGCATTACATGTCCAGCCCATCTCAGTCTACACAGCTTTATGAACTTTACCACATCATCCTCCTTACAGCAGTCATAAAGTACGTCCTTTCTTCGCCTTCTCCAGATCCCATTTTCATATACAGGTCCAAAAATCCTGCTCAGCATACTTCTTTTATGTCATCTCAGTTTGTTTTCACTCTGCTTCGTAATTGTCCATATTTCTGAGCCATAAGTAAGTACTGGGCGTATCAGCGTTTTGTAAAGTCGGCACTTAGTCCCTTGTGATATAAGCTTGGATTTAAAATGTCGCAACATTCCAAAGTAGCATCGGTTAGAAGCACTTATGCGAGCCATAATTTCAGTAAAGGTGGTGCCATTTGCTTCTATCTTTGAGCCCAGATAGGTGAAACATTACACTCGCTCAAATTTCATTCCATCAAGGGTTGTTGTGGGCTGTAAGTGTTGGTTAGTGCCGTTATACATATACTTCGTCTTTCCTTCATTAACTCTCAGGCCCATCTTCTCTGCACTCAGTTTCAGAGCCGAAAATGCACTTTGTAGATCTCTTAAGTGTTCTACTCTTTAAATCCAAGTCATCTGCATATCCCAGCAATTGTACGGACTTACAGTAGAAAGTTCCTCTTGTCTGGATATCCGATTCGTGTACCACTTTTTGAAGCGCTAGGTTGAAAAGTAGGCAGGAAAGCCCATCTCCTTGCCTTAGCCCAGTTTGAGTGGGAAACTGAGGTGATAGCCTTGACTGCACCGGCACGGTACACTGGGGATACTTTAGGGTGACCTCTATTACCGCACCATTTTTCCAGGCACTCGAAATTCCCGCATTGCCTCATAAAGTTTGACCCGGTTTATTGTGTCACAAGCAGATTTAAAGTCAATGAAAAGATGGTGCATTGGTCTTTTTTACTATTCGTCGGAGAGTAAATACCTGGTTTATAGTTGACTTTCCTCGTCTGAACCCGCATTAATAGCTTCCAATAACATCATCTCCTACAGGTGAAAGTCTACTAAACAGAATATTTGATAGTACTTTATATATAATATTTAAGTGTTATGCCTCCGTAGTTGCTGCATTCAAATGGATCTCCTTTCTTATGCACCAGACACACTATCCCTACATTCCATTCTTCAGGTAACTCTGCCTTTTCCAAGATGAGACACACAATCTTGTATATCATACGATTTAGCTCAACTCCTCCAGCTTCTAATAGTTCAGATTTTATATTGTCAGTCTCTGGTGCTTTATTGTTATTCAGTCGGGCAGTTGCTTTGTTCACTTACTCCTTGGAAAGAGGGTGGTACTATGGAATCATCTTCTGGAGCTACTGGGATATCTTCAATAGGGAACTGTGAAGCATCCAACAGTTAACTGAAATACTCTACCCAACGCTCCAACACCTCTTGATCATCCGTTAGTAGTGTCCCATTTTTCCTTTTACACAGGTTGATGCGCGGCTTAGATGCTCTTCTTTCGCTATTAATTTTCTGATAAAATTTTCTAACATCATTTGTTTTTCCAGTTGTCTCCAGTTCTTCAATCTGCTTTCTTTCCCATTCCCTTTTCTTCCTCCGTTGCAGTTTCTTCTCTTCTTTCTTTTTATCTTGATAATTTCGTACCGCTAAACGAGTATATGATTTCTCAAGCATTTTCCTGTATGCCAGATATTTCTCCTGACTTATTCTCTTACATTCTTCACCAAACCAGTAACTCCTCTATTGTTTTTCTTCTTTCCCTACCACTACTTCTGTTCGTTTAATGACTTCATCCCTGCAAGCGTTCCATTCCTGATCCAGGTTATCACTTGCACTACGGGTGTATAATGCAGGATTCTCAGCAACCTTCTCAGAGTACGTTTTAGATATGTCTTCATTTTTTAATTTCGATACCATACGCTTACTTTCAGGTGTTCCTTTGACTTTCCTTGCATTGGATATACGGACTCTTAGTTTCGCAATTACAAGGTAGTGGTCTGAATCTACGTTAACTCCTCTGTAAGTTCGTACATCTGGTAACTTTGAGTGCCTGCCGTCAATAATTACATGATGAATTTAGTTGAAGGTACGCTGATCAGGGCTACACCATGTTCCTTTATGAACCCTTTTGTGTGGGAACATAGTGCTACCTACAGCCATGTTATGTGGCAGAGCAAACTGAATGACTCTGTGGCCATGGTCATTTGTGTATTCATGGAGGCTGTGCTTTCCTATTGCTGGGAGGTAATGTTCTTCTTTACCAATCTGTCCAGTGAGGTCTCCAATAATTATTTAGTGTCATACACAGGGCATCTGTCATAAGTTCTCTCGAGGTTCTCAAAAAAGGTGTCTTTATCCTGTGGGTAAATGTACATTATCAATGAGTAGTTTGAAAATCGGATCTTCACTCTCACATGTGAGATCCTAGATTTTATTCCCGTGAATCCGTTCACTCGGTGTTTAAACTTCTGTCTTACCGCGAACCCTGTGCCAAATTAATTTTGGCTCTCTGAATCATGGTAGAAAATTATCCAGCTTCCCATATCAAGCACTCCGTGTCCAATCCAGCGTGTTTCCTGTAGGGCAGTTGATATAGCAGTGACCTCAGGGCCCCCGCCCTGTACAGCGATTGTACGTTCCAGGTTCCATTGAACACATCATTTTTTCGTTTGCCTTTAACAGTGCCATGTCGTCACCCATAAGTCCGTCCGGCTTCTGTACTCTGAGGTTTCTGAACAACAATTTTTTTTTTTTTACGGGAAGGGGTTGTTATCCGCTTGCCCAACCCCCCGCCCCCCTTCCCCACCAACTTGGAGGACCAGGATTTGTATGAGGTTTACTCCTTTAGAGAGCCTATACAGCCCTCCCTGTCCTATGTTGTGGGACACACTTTGTCTGTCTCCTTTGTCAAGACCACTCCGGCTTGGGTGACCCTGCCAGTTGCTACGCTACCGCCGACACAGCTCTTGACTTCATCGGAGCACGCAAACCCTCCCGCCCGGCACTGAAGGTACCTTGGATAAGGCGGTGTCTCCTGGGAAGGGAAGTCGACGTTTTAACGCATCACAAAAGTGTTCCATTGGGTTGAGGCGAGACTGGGCAATTTTTCCCATTTCAAATGTCTTACTTCGCACAAACCATTACCTTACAAATACTGCTTTATGATATTGTTTCGACAAGCTGATAGGAAGAGTCATCGTCTCCGAATTCTTCCTCTCGAGGTTACAAGTGTTTATATCATTCCGCATTTTTTTTTTTAACACAATAAGGGGATAACACCCTAACTACGAAAACGATCCCATAACTCCTCCGTACTTCATTGTTGGTACCCCAAATGATGGTAGGTAATGTTTCTAGGCATCCGCCAAACCGAAAACCTTCCGTCGGATCCCAGGCGATATAGCGCGATTCGTCACTCCAAATCACTCGTTTTAAATCATCCACTGTCCAGTGATTTCACTCTTTACACCACCTCAAGAGTCGGTTAGCTCTGACTACTGTGATTTGTGGGTTATGAGGAGCTGCTCGATCATGGTTCCTCATTTGCTTTAATTCCCTGCTTGCACTCACTGTGCTATCAGGACAGCGGGTAGCACTTTCGAACGCTCGAGCGATTCGTTTCGTTGATATCATGCAATTTGTTACAAAATGGTTCAAATGGCTCTGAGCACCATGGCACTTAACATCTGAGATCATCAGCCCTCTAGAACTTAGAACTACTTAAACCTAACTAACCTAAGGACATCACACACATCCATGCCTGAGGCAGGATTCGAGCCTGCGACCGAGCGGTCGCGCGGTTCCAGACTGAAGCGCCTAGAACCGCTCGGCCAACCCGGCCGGCTTCAATTTGTTACAGCTACACCTGTCAGTGGTCAGTGATCACTGTACGTTAGAACGATGTCTGCGTGGTTGCTTCGTCTCGTTTCCACTTCAGATTCACGTCACCAATAGTCGACTTGAGCTGCTTAAGGATGACTGAAATATCCTCGAGGGATTTGTTACCCAGATGAGATACAATGACACTGAGCTGTACTGAGTGAGACATTCTGCTATTATTGCTTCTCATCTGACAACACAATACTCCCCGCCTCCTTTTATTCTGCCGAGTCAGCCCCTGGTAGCATCTAGTGGTCAGTTCCGTACTGCCTGCCATTGTGGCTGAGCGGTTCTAGGCGCTTCAGTCGTGAACCGCGCAGCTGCTATGGTTGCAGGTACGAATCCTGCCTCGGGCATGGATGTGTGTGATGTCCTTAGGTTAGTTAGGTTTAAGTAGTTTCTAAGTCTAGAGGACTGATGACCTCAGATGTTAAGTCCCGTAGTGCTTATAGCCACTTTTTTCAGTTCCGTACCACATAGATGCGTCGTGATACTTGCTGTTATAGGGTACATGCTCTTCTAGCAGCCGGCCGTAGTGGCCGTGCGGTTCTGGGCGCTACAGTCTGGAGCCGAGCGACCACTCTGGTCGCAGGTTCGAATCCTGCCTAGGGCGTGGATGTGTGTGATGTCCTTAGGTTAGTTAGGTTTAATTAGTTCTAAGTTCTAGGCGACTGATGACCTCAGAAGTTAAGTCGTATAGTGCTCAGAGCCATTTGAACCATTTTTTTGAACACTTCTAGCAAGGGTTATTAACTGAATAATATCCCCAATACTATACTGGCCAACAAAATTACAACATCACTGACACAGAATGCAACAAACACCGTGCAGTAGACTAAATTCTTGACTATGCAAATTATTAGTTTTCCGTTTGTTACTAATAAGTGAGTGGAAGGGATAGGTTGGGATGAGTGTTATACTTTCCTTCAAAACACATTACACTTTTATTTCAAAAACAACAATACTGAACTCCACAACTTCCTCAGAAATTATAAAACGCTACTACAACAGTTTATGATAGATACCATAGTAAAACAAATTTAATCAAACAACGGAATTTTCTCGTTTTGAGAATTCTGAAGAGGCGATCAATTTTACTTCGTAAGAACATTCAGCAACCAAGATCACATAAAATATTTTTTTATTTCAGACAACCGATTTCGACAGACTTTGCTGTCATCTTTGGGTCTGAAACGTCTTTTTGTTGTGAAACGTGTTAATTTTCTACGTTGTACTTCACGGCAAGTTGCCACGAGGAATAAAAGCTTTTATAATATGGTAATCGTTATCCACGTGTGGTCCAATGTAAAATGAAGACGTTTCAGAATAAGAAGGCTTTTAAGACCTGAAGATACAACAAAGTCGTCGAATCCAGTTGTTTTAAATAAAGAAATAACTTATGTGATGTAGGCTGTCGAACGTTTTCAGTCATGGAAAGTAATTTACACATCCCAATTACCCATGTATGTGACACAAATGACACTAAACTCAACAGGATAAAAAGAAGTTTTCATTTTAAATAAACAGCCATTCATGTTTATCAATACATTTAATGAAACAGTTAATATCATACAGTAACCAAAAAGACGGGAGCCACTGCAGTAATAATCTTAAGATGCCACCTTGCTTTTGAACTTCAGACATTCATACGTGTCTGCAGGATACTTCATAGTACTCGTACACCAAAAAACAGAGACATGGTACATAGTGACTAGATAGGCCGCTACAATAGTAATAAGGTTGCTCCCTGTGCAGGAATCACAGCAGTTGGACGAGTACAAGATGTGGACACTCAGAGACATACGATGATTTTTGTCGGTCCTGAAGACGTGTTTCGACAGCATAAATCGTTTAGCTCGGCTTTCGGCCGTGGTCGCATGCGGAGCGACTCGCGCCTCGGGCAGCCCTCCGCTAACGGAGTTGTTTACTTCCGCGTGAGGTATTTGTGTTGTGTAGCGTCTATCAATACAGTACCCCATGGCGCACGCTTACCACCGAGCGACCCTTAAACTAACATTCCAAGCCGAACATAGCCACGTGCTTATGAAATCGAACAATTCATTCGCAAAGAGCTACGCCTGGACCCACAAGAAGTGATAGGTATTCACTTGTCTAGCATCGGCAGTATCGTCTACGTTAAAATGACGACGGAAGATGATGCGCTGACGTAGTTCGACGACAAGCAAAGGGATTGAAGTTCAAGCATTCCGACAGGCATATTGGGGAGATTTCGGTACACCAGGCTGTTTTCGGCCTTCGAACAATTGCACTGTATGAGCTCACTTTCGAAGTGCCACAAGACGTGGTCGTCAATGCCTTACGATCCTATGGCAGTTCCGTGGGCCACATTGCGGAAAATTGGCAGACGTTGACGACATACCATGTGTTGAATGTCCGACAGATCAAGATTGAACTGTCCAAACACGTACCCTCCTACCTGCTGTTAGGTGTACGAGCCATCGTCATGCATGATGGCCAGCCGTGGACGTGTGGGGGATGTGGACAAGAGGTCCATGTCAGTTCCGATTGTCTCCCGTCGCCGTTTGCTACAGCTCCCAAACCGGCGGCCACTTCTTTACCAGATACGTACGCCTCGATCATCAACTCTCCAGAGCTCGATGAACGGCCCACCCACCGTGATGGACATCGAACCGAGTGCAGCGCAAAAATGTTCAAATGTGTGTGAAATCTTATGGAACTTAACTGCTAAGGTCATAAGTCCCTAAGCTTACACACTACTTAACCTAAATTATCCTAAGTAGAAACACACACACCCGTGCCCGAGGGAGGACTCGAACCTCCGCCGGGACCAGCCGCACAGTCAATGACTGCAGCGCCTGAGACCGCTCGGCTAATGCCGCGCCGCGAGTGCAGTGCACTTCCACTTTCCTTCAGGAGGTACGAGTTCGGCCAACCAATGTCCACATTCTGACCTGGAACAGCACTTCCGAAAGCAGCGGTCGCCCCGAAAACAAAAGGAGTGAAGTCGATCGGCCTCGATGACACACTTCTTCATGTGGCATCACAGACAGCGCTCTGAATACCTGGCAGTGATCTCCCTTCGAGCACCACAGGAGTGGTTGGTCTTGATGTCCTACCAGCGGAGCCTCCTTTGCACTACATGCGATCCCACCCGATAACGATGGAACCCATGGAGGCAGGTTCTTTGAATCCCACTGCAGCAGCGTTATAACTACTAGCACTCTGTGGGCGCGACAGTCGCCTTCCACTGGTTGCAGTCTCCTAGGCTGACGATGTCGATAGCAAAACAGATCAGAATGCTGGCCCATTCATCTGGGAGTGTCCCACAGTGGAGCCCATCCCAGCCGCATTCCTTGATGGGGTCATCATCCCGGTTCCACGTGGACGATCGCGCATCTGAGATTTGCAGCTCATTATTACTCTACTCAACAGCTACATGAAAATGTTCACCTCTTTGTTTGGATCAAGACTCGAGAAGGCAGCAAAGTACGTCAATTCCCTTGATCAGACTTCACTGGGTGGTGAAAATAACACACATATGGCCCTTTGCCGCTACAGGAACATGATCGCACTCCTCTGGGCGCGACATCTATCTGGTGCATTGGCAGCTCTGGCTTCAGTCAGGTATTCGACCTTGTCGACCATCCTTTTTTGAAGATGGCCCTCCAGTACATGGGTTTTACGGTTGATGTAATAACAGTGATAATGCGTCTCTTGAGCGGCGCGACTTCAAGAATACAATGGTTGCCTGACTGCATTCCTGCCGCGCGGTTTGAGTCGTCATGTCGCGGACTTTGTGGCTCCTCCCGCCGGAGATTCGAGTCCTCCCACGGGCATGGGTGATTGTGTTGTTATTAGCATAATTTAGTTTAAGTAGTGCGTAAGTCTAGGGACCGATGACCTTAGCAGTTTGGTCCATTAGGAATTCACACACATTTGAACATTTGACTGCACCCCTACCGATCGAGTGCTCTGTCCGACGGGTTTGCCAACATTCCACGATACTCGAGGCGTTGGCGCTAGACCCCCTACTCTAGAGACTACGCCAGAGCCTGGCGGACCTGACATTGCGTAGACAGCTCTACTGTTGTACTGCCCATGCTGACGATCTTGTCCTCCACCTAAGCGGCAAGGATGGTGTCCGCGCGGCTCCGACTTGAGTGGCGACACATGGGAAGACATCTGACAGTTCTCATACCGTTTCCACATCGCCGGTTCTGCTCATTGCTGAGGGTCTGCCTCAGAGATGTGTCGCTCCTGTAACTGTGATCGCCGGTGCCCGCTGCTTAGGCATTGATTTTATGAATGATCGCCATAGTTCGGCGGCAACAAACAGCACACGTCTCCTCCAAACGGTTAGGGCTGGCCTTATGGATCATCGGCTTAGATCCCTCAAGCTTGTACAGCGTGCGCAATAAATGAATGCCTACTACGCCTCTCGCATACCCCATGTGGCACAAGTGTTCCCGGTCTCGATTACCCTCGCCTGTCGTATGTTGATGGCAATGGGATTCTTCGTATGTACCGAGATATTATTTAAAGTTTAGTTTTTCTCCCATTCCTTTCCACTGGAGCATGGAGCGGTTGGCTTATCTCACGTGTCAGACAAAGTTACAGCACTTCTTGTTAACTTCCAATTAAAAGTCTGGCACGATTGCCCAAAGAGCCTCATCGGACTGCCTTTACCTGATTTTGCACCAGTGTCAACGTCAGCCCCAATCATGTTAGCAGGCATCCAACCCCCCTTTCATCACTTTCGGCATTTCTTTCTTTAATTAAGTTACATACTCCACTACTTACCATTTCCACAAATACTCCGTACAATCACTGTACACGACACTTTACAAATGCATCGCTCCCCCAATCCCATCGAACACAAGTTTCCCCAGATCATACGGCGTAGCTTGTGGAAAGCGGTGCATGCAGGCTTTCTCGACACCAAGGTCGAGTCCACCAGCTATATCACTGTCAACGGCAAACATGTCAACCAATTTCGTTTGCACCGCATCCTCCTTGCTGACACATCCCTTTGTGTTCACTGCAGTGTGGACGACACAGAGGCCCACAGATTGTCATGTGGTCCATCCCTTGATTTCTGGAGGCTCGTGCTGCGTATCTTGGCTTTTCTTACCCGACGGGCACCCGCTCACGTCGCTTCGCAGATACTTTTATTCTCAAATGTGATTTATTGCCCTGGAACAAAAACTAACACTGTGAATTGAACATGCGGCCGTATTGTCCACTACGTTTTTGGTACCGACAAGAAGTCGGAATTGGATTATAGGACGTACCGTACTGATTGACACTGTGCCCTTGTTCGCAGCTCCAGATACAAGCAGTTCTTTTCTAATTTCCTGTGGACCTCCTTTCATGATCCGCCTTCCAGCTGGAGTATTCAAGCGATGAGACCTTAATGCTTGTTTTGCCGACTACAAACGGAACCTCCTTTAAAAATTTCGAGAATACACGTTAGGATATTGCACCATCTGAAGGCAATAGCGACCCCTGTAATTCTGGTAAAAACTAAAATAAAATAAAAATTGAGAAAATGAAATAAGGAAACAAGCCCCTACCAAATTGCCTTAATTTTTATTGCTCCTCTGCGTGTTCTCTCCCTTACTTTCTTACCCCCCTTTTAAAATTGGTTAGTTGTTTTGGGATAGGCACAGATAGGCACCAACGCGTGATGAGGTGCAGCTTTTCTTTGTAGGCCACAATTGGCGATGGCAAATAGATCTTTCCTTCTTACAGTATCCTTTTCGTGTTCAGGGGTGAAAAAAATGTAGTTAAGGCGATCGATCCCGTAAAGCGAGAAATGTGGGTCCGAGTCCTGGCCCAGTGGAAATTTTCCTTTGTCACTAATAAGTTGTGCCGCTGGAGTCTTATTCGCAATTCGAAATACATTTCTTCCATTCCATTCAACTGTCGCTCGTAAGAGTGTCTGTTGCTTCAGATTTGCATGCCTGTCTGGCGGCCATTTCGTGATTAAAGTGTTTGGTGTAAAATTAGAGGCGAATGGAGAGCACGATACTCAATGGCAAACTACTAATCTGCCTTCTTAGGCGATCGTGCGAAGAACACGCAGAGGAGCAATGAAAATTAAGGCAATTTTGTAGGGGCTTGTTTCCTTATTTCATTTTCTCTATTTTTATTTTTATTTTAGTTTTTACCAGAATTACAGAAGTCGCTATTGTCTTCAGATGGTGCAATATCCTAACGCGTCTTCTCGAAATTATTAAAGGAGGTTCCGTTTGTAGTCGGCAAAACAAGCATTAAGGTCTCATCGCTTGAATACTCCAGCTGGAAGGCGGATCATGAAAGGAGGTCCACAGGAAATTAGAAAAGAACTGCTTATATCTGGAGCTGCGAACAAGGGCACAGTGTCAATCAGTACGGTACGTCCTATAACCCAATTCCGACTTCGTGCGAATGCCACTGCTCTATGGCCAGCGCTCTCGTGCCGTTCCAAAGGGGCACGAAAACCACTGGACCTTGGTTTCTCACCACTAAAGGCAGAATTTTTTGCATCTTAGCACTCTGTCTGACAACAGAAGGGAAGGACCCAGAAGCTGCGGAGGAAACGAAATGTTACGTTATATCGATGCTTACAAAAGCTAGTCGAATTGACAGTATGAACATACTTATCACTATGAGGATGCACCCTCTCTCGCTGTTCCGATTGGGAAGTCTGTCACAAATTAATTGTTTCCTCTCCTGAGGCAGTCTGGACCGCACCTGTTGTAGCCCTGGATATCGTGTGTACTGGTGCTGGAATGGAGTTGACGTCGGAGCTTGACCCACACATATTCTACTGGGAGCAGATATGGGGACCTCGCTGGCGTCAGCATCCCGCAGACATTTATAGAGACACGCGTCACGTGGGGACGAGCATTATCCCGTTGAAAAATGTCACCACGATACTGCTGGCTGAGAGGTAAAACCATGAGGGTGCAAGATGTCCCTGATGTACGGTTGAGCAGTGAGAGTTCTCTCATTCACTACCTGCCGTCATCAGAAGTATACCCGATGGCTCCTGACATCGTGACCCCATGAGTAGCACTAATCTCCCATCCAAAGCATTGAAAGAATGCGGCATCTCCCCAGGTCGCCGACAATACCGGGAAGTCCAGAATCGCCACGTAGAGTTAGTGTGCTGCCATTCATCAGCAGTCCATTCTTCCCGATCCTGGCACAACTCCAGACTCGGTCGTTTCTATTGTCGTACTGACAGCAGCCTATGCACTCACCACCCTGACTGCAGCCTGACTCTGATCAAAGGTGAAGGATGGCACGAAATGTTGGAGAGAGTCCACTACGTGTTCTCGCATGGCAGACGCAGATGAGAATGGATTACAATGTGCTTGTGCCACAGTACAAGATACCCGTTTCAGGTTGTCTGACGTGGTCGACCAGATTCTCGACGACCAATATGCTTGTCCTCCACCGTTAGGTCACTGTCGGATCCGAATTCCCCACAAATCTAGATACTGTACCAATCGATCAAATGGCCAAATGGAGACTCACAATGAGATCCCCTTTCCAACTGCGTCAGGTGGTGATAACAGTGTGTCATATGGGTATGGAGCATCTTTGTGTCCCATACAGTAATCTCTCAACATCTCATATTATTAACGCCCCTACCTCACCAGGCTTGGTTGTTGTTGTTGTTGTTGTTGTTGTTGTCTTCAGTCCTGAGACTGGATTGATGCAGCTCTCCATGATACTCTCACCTGTGCAAGCTTCTTCATCTCCCAGTACCTACTGCAACCCTCATCCTTCTGAATCTGGTTAGTGCATTTATCTCTTGGTCTCCCTCTACGATTTTTACCCTCCACGCTGCCCTCCAATGCTAAATTTGTGATCCCTTGATGCCTCAGAACATGTCCTACCAACCGGTCACTTCTTTTTGTCAAGTTTTGGCACAAACTCCTCTTCTCCCCAATTCTATTCAATACCTCCTCCTATGTTATGTGATCTACCCATCTAATCTTCAGCATTCTTCTGTAGCACCACATTTCGAAAGCTTCTATTCTCTTCTTGTCCAAACTATTTATCGTCCATGTTTCACTTCCATACATGGCTACACTCCATACAAATACTTTCAGAAACGACTTCCTGACACTTAAATCTATACTCGATGTTAACAAATTTCTCTTCTTCAGAAACGCTTTCCTTGCAATTGCTAGTCTACATTTTATGTCCTCTCTACTTCGACCATCATCAGTTATTTTGCTCCCCAAATAGCAAAACTCCTTTACTACTTTAAGTGTCTCATTTCCTAACCTAATGCCCTCAGCATCACCCGATTTAATTCGGCTACATTCCATTATCCTCGTTTTGCTTTTGTTGATGTTCATCTTATATCCCCCTTTCAAGACACTGTCCATTCCGTTCAACTGCTCTTCCAAGTCCTTTGCTGTCTCTGACAGAATTACAATGTCATCGGCGACCTTAAACGTTTTTATTTCTTCTCCATGGACTTACCTACTTACTTACTTACCTTACATACCTACTCCGAATTCTTCTTTGGTTTCCTTTACTTGCTCAATATACAGATTGAATAACATCGGGGACAGGCTACAACCCTGTCTCACCCCTTCCCAACCGCTGCTTCCCTTTTATGCCCCTCGACTCTTACGACTGCCGTCTGGTTTCTGTACAAATTGTAAATAGCCTTTCGCTCCCTGTATTTTACCCCTACCACCTTTAGAATTTGAAAGAGAGTATTCCAGTCAACATTGTCAAAAGCTTTCTCTAAGTCCACAAATGCTAGAAATGTAGGTTTGCCTTTCCTTAATCTTTATTCTAAGATAAGTCATAGGGTCAGTATTGCCTCACGTGTTCCAACATTTCTGCGGAATCCAAACTCATCTACGCCGAGGTCGGCTTCTACCAGTTTTTCCATTCGTCTGTAAAGAATTCGTGTTAGTATTTTGCAGCCGTGACTTATTAAACTGATAGTTCGGTAATTTTCACATTCGTCAACACCTGCTTTCTTTGGGATTGGAATTATTATATTCTTCTTGAAGTCTGAGGGTATTTCGCCTGTCTCATACATCTTGTTCACCAGATGGTAGAGTTTTGTCAGAACTGGCTCTCCCAAGGCCGTCAGTAGTTCCAATGAAATGTTGTCTACTCCTGGGGCCTTGTTTCGACTAAGGTCTTTCAGTGCTCTGTCAAACTCATCACGCAGTATCGTATCTCCCATTTCATCTTCATCTACATCCTCTTCCATTTCCATAATATTGTCCTCAAGTACATCGCCCTTGTATAGACCCTCTAAATACTCCTTCCACCTTTCTGTTTTCCCTTCTTTGCTTAGAACTGGGTTTCCATTTGAGCTCTTGATATTCATACAAGTGGCTCTCTTTTCTCCAAAGGTCTCTTTAATTTTCCTGTAGGCAGTATCTATCTTACCCCTAGTGAGATGAGCCTCTACATCCTTACATTTGTCCTCTAGCCATCCCTGCTTAGCCATTTTGCACTTCCCGTCGATCTCATTTTTGAGACCTTTGTATTCCGTTTTTCCTGCTTCATTTACTGCGTTTTTATATTTTCTCCTTTCATCAATTAAATTCAATATTTCTTCTGTTACCCAAGGATTTCTACTAGCCCTCGTCTTTTTACCTACTTCATCCTCTGCTGCCTTCATTACTTCATCCCTCAGAGCTACCCATTCATCTTCTTGTTTATTTCTTTCCCCCATTCCTGTCAATTGTTCCCTTATGCTCTCCCTGAAACTCTATACAACCTCTGGTTTAGGCAGTTTATCCAGGTCCCATCTCCTTAAATTCCCACCTTTTTGCAGTTTCTTCAGTTTTGATCTACAGTTCATAACCAATAGATTGTGGTCAGAGTCCACATCTGCCCCTGGAAATGTCTTACAAGTTAAAACCTGGTTCCTAAATCTCTGTCTTACCGTTACATAATCTATGTGATACCTTCTAGTATCTCCATGATTCTTCCATGTATACAACCTGTAACCTCCCCCTCACTTATCGACCTTAATGACAGTGAAAAATTAAACCACGTGCACCTAATGAACATTTGGGAAAAGCAATCGTCACCGAAGTTAATCTGTCGGTAAAGAGGGAGGAAAGGGTTACATCTAAATGAAAGGGAAAATGCAAATGAAACTGGTGGAAATTAATTTTGAAAAGGGGTAAAGTTAATAAAGAAAGTAAATGTGCGGCTGTTACGTTAACAATTAACTAGCGGTAATTAGATATTTTAGATTTGGGGGAAATTACGGTCGCCAGTCCTACGGACAATTACTACAGTAACTGAAAAAGAAAGGTTATTACACATATAATTAGCACTGGAAGCGTGACAACTGGAGGTTGACACGTGTAGTGTGAAAACAGAAAGTATGTCAGAAGTAATGAATTTCGCTACACTGAGCAATGAGCAACAAAGGTTCGTGCTACGTTGCTGTAATTTAGTGAGAAAAATTTAACAGTTTGAAAAGCTGAGGTCTAACATACAGTTCTAAGACTTTACGTGCTTCCAGTCTTCCTTGTTGGTTGATTGAAGGTTTGAAGTCGTCGATCGAGGAGGTGGCGACAGTCACTCATTGTCGGCCGTCGCTGTTGCAGAAGCTGGATGTTGGCGCGCCTTCTTCTCGGCACGGTCACCAGGCGAAACGGGCTCTCGGTGTGCGCCAGCTAATGCTTCCCGACCGCGACACCGTGCCAGAAACTATCATAGCAAGTCGAGCGCAAATACATGCTGCCAAACCCCGAAAGCGCGGCAACTCGCGGGAGCGTCACACAACACACCTGCTCCACTGCCCTCCTCCAGCCAGACTCTCTCTGCTCTGCCCGCGCTCCACGCGGCACAGTTAACACTACCAAAGATCCTAAACACTTTGGTTCTCCACACGTCCTATCGATGTAAACGTTCAGTAGCATAGTTTCTCCTGGGCTAGACCCAGCGTAAAATGCAAATCGTATTTACAAAATATTTACAAAACATCGACATAAATGCATATATATATCCTAGCCGAGCCTCAGGTACAGGGCGGGTCGCAGGTGGCGGATAGCGAACGATCCATCAGATATGGTGGACAGCTGCGAATAAGGGGAAACCCAAATAAACAGTCCTGGACCGAGGCGGCAGCATCACGAGGGTGTGGGAGGGTGACTTTTGGCAAGGGTCACACTCATTCAAAACCACAGAACCCGAAGACGTTGCTGTGTCATGGCGAGTAAGTGCCGCCATTACAATAAGCACTGTCAACACCCAAATCCAGGACGCGTCTGAAGTGGGAACCATCGGCATCCTGGTCAGCGTCTGTTCACACAATGTGCGGCTGGTCATAATGCGCCAGGAGCTAACAATCCCTGGTTCTAAACACCCAGTGGAAACACTGGACCAACTTGATTACAAGCAAGTATGACTCGTGCAAGTAATAACAACATTACCCCAGGTGGTAACCAATCCACCCATCAACAGATGGCAACCAGGAATTCGGATTCTGGGGAACCTGGACTTACACGATTACATCAGAGAAAGTCGGAGCTCTCTGGCAAACTTCCACTTAAAACACCTACATACATTGGAAACTTTAACACAAATACATTAATCCAACCAGGAAAACTTCTAAACCTTACAACAGAACTTGAAAAGCAAAAGATAGTAATACTAGCTTTACAGGAGACACGTTTTACAGATGAAGAAACATCAGATTATGGCAACTATCGCATCTTTAAGAGCAAGACGGATAAACGAATCGGAAGAGGAGCCCCCCATCTCGGGATGGCGTTTATCATACACAAGAGCGTGCTCAGCTCCATCAAGGAAGTTACTCCCGTAAATAATAGGATAATGACGATGCGCTTACAATGTGCCAACAAAACATACACAATGGTTAATGTTCATGCTCCCACAAACGGAGACAACAAGAAAAACCCCATAGAAACAGAAAAGTTCTGGGAAAATTTGGAGAATATAATGGCCAAGATTCCAAAAGATGATACGAAAGTTCTACTCGGCGATTTTAATGCCCAAATTGGTAGAGAGAAAATCCACCAAAAAACCGTAGACAAATATCCTGCACATAAATTTACCAATAAAAATGGTACAAGGCTCGTCGAACTATGCAAGCAGAATAACCTGAAGATAATGTCAACATCTCTAAGAAAATGTCCAAGAAAACAAAATACATGGAGATCTCCTATACAACAAATTGGCGAGTTTCAAATAGAACATGTGGCGATTTCATACCCAGTACAAAAAGAAATTTACGACGTCCAAGTACGCAGAGGAGCAAACATTGATTCAGAGCATTACCTAACTAGAATTGAAATCAAGTTTACAGCACGAAGAAGTCATCAGAAGAAAACAGAAATACAGAAATATGACACCAAGAAGATTAAAGAATCTAAAGTAAAAGAAGAATGGGAGAAGGAAAAGGCAAACACATGGGAAGAATTTCATTCTAAAATCACGTGAATAGCTAAGGAAACTATTCCCTTGAAAAATATATTCAAACACCCTTGGTGGGATTCAGAATGTGAAAATGCATTGGAAAGGAGAAAAAAGGCATTTCAAGAACATAACAGTAAAAAATCACAAGAAAGTCTACATTTATTTAACGAGGTTAGAAAACAGGTTTCAAAATCTATTAGGCAAGCAAAAAAGGAAGTACACAAAGGCACAACTGGATGCCATAGAAGAAAATTTCCAAAACTATAATACAAGAGACTTCTACAGAACTTTCGCAGATAAAATACGAGGATATATCCCTCAAAATTTATGTTTCAGAAAACCAGATGGTAAATTAGCCCTAACAAACCAGGAAAACTGTCGAGTATTGGCTCAATATTTTTCTAACCTACTAAATTGCCCAGAACCTAGTTTCAGGTTTCCCAAAGAAATCAGTGCCAACGCTCAACCGGATTCATTACCACCAACACAGGAAGAAATCAAATGTCACATTAAAAACTTAAAAAATAATAGAACATCTGGCGAAGATGGCATTGTTGCAGAGCTATTAAAAAACCTAGGACCAAAGACGTTGCAAGAGCTCACAAAAATAATAACAAAAATATGGGAAACAGAAAAATTACCAGAGGATTGGAAATGTGCCCTTATTCACCCGTTACATAAAAAAGGAGACAGAACAAATGTCAATAACTACAGGGGAATCTCACTTTTACAAGTCACCTACAAAATTCTCTCAACATGCCTGCTGAAAAGAACAGAAGAGCAGCTGGAACGCCAAATTGGTGATTATCAAGCAGGCTTCCGCCCCGGTCGCTCATGCATAGAACAAATATTTAATTTAAAGACAATATTAAAACACAAAGCAATTTGAAATGCCCCCATAATTTGTACATTTGTAGATTTTAAGAAAGCCTATGACTCAATTGACCGGCAATCTTTGTTTAACATTTTAGAGGAACTTGGACTTGACTCCAAAACACTAAGGCTTATCAAAGAATCACTGACAGACACTGTATCTAAAGTTAAATTCAGGGGAGAAATCTCTGAACCTTTTCTCATAAAAACTGGAGTACGTCAAGGTGACGGGCTATCTCCACTCCTGTTTAATATAGTCCTGGATAAAGTCATTAAGGAACGGGAAAAAGAATTAAAAAATCAATCCTACTGGAAACCAATCCATCTTGGTAGAACCAAAGACAACGTGGAGATATCTTGTTTAGCATTCGCGGACGACTTGGCCATACTTGCAGATGATGAAGAAATCGCCACCAAACAAATAGAGATCCTTAAGGAATGCGCGGATAAAGTAGGTTTACAAATTTCGTTTCAAAAGACAGAATTTTTCTGTACGAAATTCCATATACACAGTCTGAACACAAAATATGGAAAAATAAATAGATTAAAACATTTTAAATACCTAGGTGAAATTTTGGAGCCAACCGGAGGAGAGAAAGTTGCAGAGAAGATCAGACAACAGAAAATGAAGAGAGCATATGGTATGAAACATGAAATATACAATAAAAAATGCATCTCCTCGAACACAAAAATCAGACACTACTGCGCAGTAATTAAGCCAGCAGCACTATATGCTAGTGAAACGCTCACACTCCACACAAAATGTGATTTAGAAAAAGTACTAAAAGAAGAACGCAAAATTATGAGAAAGATTTTAGGTCCAAAATTAACAGAAGAAGGATACCGGATACAATCAAGAAGAACCACAGAAACTATATCAAACCTGGCAGCAGACATAAGAAGGCGAAGATTAAAATTTTATGGACATGTCACTAGACTTCCCCCCACACGACTCACACAACAGAATTCTCACTTACATAGAAAAAGTCAAATCAACAACACCATGGATTAGCCAAGTAAAATTAGATTTACAAAAAGCAAATATTGAACTTAAAGATGTCAAAGATAGAAAAACTTTTAGAAATAAGATGGGAAAGTGGATTGTATTGTCGGAGAAGGAAGCACTAAAGAGACCAGGAACAAAATGGACAGAAGAAAGAAAAAGAAAACATGGAGAACGAATGAAAGAAGTATGGAAGAAACGACGTCAGAAAGCTTTGCGTGATCCTTCTGGGTCCATTCGCGATAAGTAAGTAAGTAAGTAAGTATATACATATATAAAAATTGTGAAACAATTACAATATATAAAGACACATAAATGTCACATATTCAGGTAACAAAATAAGGAAAATATTTATAGTACAATAGATGGAAATAGGTGGATATGCATTTCCGGCGTTATACGTGCCCCACATAGTCTGAGGATGTTCGTGTAACCTAAACAGACTCAGAAAATGTCCGAAAAAAGAAAAGACTCAGAAAATGTCCGAAAAAAGAAACAGCGGAAATGCATATGCTCAAAACATCAACAAAATTTAGCATTCGTCTAATTAACCATAAATCAATTTTTAGACCATAATAATTGACTGGAGACACTCCTAATCTTATTCCACTCTGTCACCTTACACAAAAGAAAACAAGTTGACAACATATTAAAATTCGTATAAAACATAGAAAATGGTTTAGCTATTCTGAAATCATCAAAATTCCTAACAGTATCAAGAAATGGAATTCTATTTGCATAATTAACCAGAGTACATGGTTTTAAAAAACAGGTATATCAAAATACGCAAATTAATAATTAATTACATAGAATACACATTTTATATAACCTTTTCATAATTAATATTCTCGTCATGAGGGTCCACTTAACGCTAAACAAGAAAATAATATACAGCAGATCGACAAAAACATAAATATTGACAACAGAATTCTTTCATATAGGCTGTCCGGGAAGAAAAACAACTCCGCCTTCCGTACCCGCAAGTACAACGAATGCCGACAGCGGCAAAAGGGCCGACAGCGGCACCAGAGCCGACAGCGGCTCCGCCTCGCCAGTATTGTTGCGCCCGCCTGTGCGGCACGCTTGATCTCACTCGTCCTTGTAATGGCATTTCCAGAACGTCCGTTTCACTGAATTCTTTCGGGAAAACTCACTGCCGAGTAATCTCAAGGAGTCCATCAATACTATCACAGTGGATAACTCAACACTGTCCATCATCACACGCATGTACTAGCCTGAAACTTAAAACAGCGTATAAGTACATCGGCAATGACTAGTGAAACACATATTCATGAAATCTTACAGCTAGTTACAAAATCATATTTACATTCCTTAATCTGCTGTGACAGTTGAAAACTTAAACTAGCAGCTTGGATTTTTTCAACTGACTGATAATCAGTTACTCTTAATTCATTTAATCAAAATTAATTACTTATTAATTACAACTTCTTTAATGACCTCTTGGAGAGGCAAAAGCATCGCAACATGGCACATCCTTAAATCTTACACTCTATATTTACATACTGTACAAATTACCCTTTCTGTGGTATTAATCAATTCTTGGTTGGTACAATTTCAGATCTACAATGTTCCGTATACCTAATTGCTTTCCAGAGCTTGGATACTCTAAGCAATAAGAATTTGTGTGAAGTATACCAATGACTTTATATGGTCCATTATAAACAAACTTAAATTTAGAGATTTCATTGTCTATCTCGCTCGATTTCTCATGAGCTTTTACAAGTACTAAGTCTCAGATTGCAAACTTAGCAAAACGCGGTTTAGCGTCATGACCACGTATGCGAGCATCTGCTTTTAGCTTCATTATTTCTCGCAAACGATCTTCTTTCACACCAATACTACTGTCAATCCTTGGAGGGAATTTGATTATTTCTTCCACTAAACTTTTACTTCTGTCATCAAACAGTATTTCCTCACGTTACAGTAGTTCAAATTCATACCTACGTCACCGAGCGAGGTGGCGCAGTGGTTACACACTGGACTCGCATTCGGATGGACGACGGTTCAATCCCGCGTCCGGCCATCCTGATTTAGGTTTTCCGTGATTTCCCTAAATCACTCCAGGCAAATGCCGGGATGGTTCCTCTGAAAGGGCAGGGCCGACTTCCTTCCCCATCCTTCCCTAATCCGATGAGACCGATGACCACGCTGTCTGGTCTCCTTCCCCAAAACCAACCAACCAACCAACCATACCTACGTCAATGGCATCCGGACAGTTAACAATGTGTATTGGCTGGTATTGACTATGCACACCGTCTCCTGCCTCGTCAAAACTAACTACTATTGTTTTATCTTGTGACGTACATGTCAAAGTTTTGCTTTCGCGATTAATCACTGCACGGTACTTTAATAGCCAATCTAACCCGATAATTACTTCCGTTGTTTAGTCTGGCACGACGACAAACTCTTGTTCAAATCGAGCCCCACATATCTCGAAGTTGACAAAACTCTGTTTTGTGACCGGTTTACTGGCCTTCCCAGCAGCCCGATAATTTTCACTCCTGTTACTGGTATAACTACGATACCAGGTCTGTCTTTCGGTAACTGAAATATTTTCCCAGATACAGCACTCAATTCTGCACCGGTGTCAATCAACACGTTTAGTTGTAGGTCGTGCATATTAACAGACACTACTATCTGTATACACTTGCCCTCGAATGTTTCTTTATTTTCCCACAGTAAATCCTCGTCTATATCCAGCTCATTCCAGAAAAAACCATCTGGCTTTGATCCTAAATCCGGCTTATCTGGCGGCTTTTTCAGCCTCTGTTCACATACAGTTTTAATTTCAACACGTTTGTCCTGAGGCTTAGTCTGTAGCTCCGCCTCCAATACCGAAACCTTTTCCTGTAACTCGTCAACTAGTGAGTGTTGCTTTGCTATCAATTCACTAATTGTCACCTTCGTTGATTCCTCTTTGGTCAGATTGATCTCATCTGCCAATCTACCTGGAGGAATGTGCTCAGTAGTATCTGCAATTATTTCCTCTGGATCTGCGCAACCCACACTGCCAATGTCTGACCGTGTAACGTCAGCTCTAACCTCATACACGCTGTAATCTACGTGATTTTCTACCAATCGTGTCCGGCTATCACTAAAATTTTCGCAATGTGTAAACTGGAGTTTTGCGTCGGATGGGTCGGCCACTTCTGACACTATAACTTTCGGTAAAGTCTGCCGGTCAGGGCCAGAACTTTCCGTTACTACTTCAACAGCCAACTCTTGCGGTATGAAACACGACGAATCTTGCTCGTGCTCCCCATTAACATCAACTATTTCTGGTAAAGTCTGCCGGTTAGGGCCAGAACTTTCTATCATTTCACAAACACTATCTTCCTGCGGGACGAGACGCGGAAAATCCTGCACGCGCTCCCCATAAACACTTCTCCCATACAGGCCCCTATAATCTCTTAGTTCGTCGTATAAGCGACCGAACTGCCTTAACCAGACCTCATCCCTCTCTGCATCCCCTCGCTCGATGACGGACGTTCTATCCGACATCTGATCTTCTCTCAACACTTGCGAATCATTCTTAAACTCAATCTCCAGTTCCGCTGTGGGTGTTACAGCTGCCACTTTATAATCAATTTCCGAAACACTACTTAAATTGTTCTCACTGACAGTGAATGTACACTCCTGGAAATGGAAAAAAGAACACATTGACACCGGTGTGTCAGACCCACCATACTTGCTCCGGACACTGCGAGAGGGCTGAACAAGCAATGATCACACGCACGCACAGCGGACACACCAGGGACCGCGGTGTTGGCCGTCGAATGGCGCTAGCTGCGCAGCATTTGTGCACCGCCGCCGTCAGTGTCAGCCAGTTTGCCGTGGCATACGGAGCTCCATCGCAGTCTTTAACACTGGTAGCATGCCGCGACAGCGTGGACGTGAACCGTATGTGCAGTTGACGGACTTTGAGCGAGGGCGTATAGTGGGCATGCGGGAGGCCGGGTGGACGTACCGCCGAATTGCTCAACACGTGGGGCGTGAGGTCTCCACAGTACATCGATGTTGTCGCCAGTGGTCGGCGGAAGGTGCACGTGCCCGTCGACCTGGGACCGGACCGCAGCGACGCACGGATGCACGCCAAGACCGTAGGATCCTACGCAGTGCCGTAGGGGACCGCACCGCCACTTCCCAGCAAATTAGGGACACTGTTGCTCCTGGGGTATCGGCGAGGACCATTCGCAACCGTCTCCATGAAGCTGGGCTACGGTCCCGCACACCGTTAGGCCGTCTTCCGCTCACGCCCCAACATCGTGCAGCCCGCCTCCAGTGGTGTCGCGACAGGCGTGAATGGAGGGACGAATGGAGACGTGTCGTCTTCAGCGATGAGAGTCGCTTCTGCCTTGGTGCCAATGATGGTCGTATGCGTGTTTGGCGCCGTGCAGGTGAGCGCCACAATCAGGACTGCATACGACCGAGGCACACAGGGCCAACACCCGGCATCATGGTGTGGGGAGCGATCTCCTACACTGGCCGTACACCACTGGTGATCGTCGAGGGGACACTGAATAGTGCACGGTACATCCAAACCGTCATCGAACCCATCGTTCTACCATTCCTAGACCGGCAAGGGAACTTGCTGTTCCAACAGGACAATGCACGTCCGCATGTATCCCGTGCCACCCAACGTGCTCTAGAAGGTGTAAGTCAACTACCCTGGCCAGCAAGACCTCCGGATCTGTCCCCCATTGAGCATGTTTGGGACTGGATGAAGCGTCGTCTCACGCGGTCTGCACGTCCAGCACGAACGCTGGTCCAACTGAGGCGCCAGGTGGAAATGGCATGGCAAGCCGTTCCACAGGACTACATCCAGCATCTCTACGACCGTCTCCATGGGAGAATAGCAGCCTGCATTGCTGCGACAGGTGGATATACACTGTACTAGTGCCGACATTGTGCATGCTCTGTTGCCTGTGTCTATGTGCCTGTGGTTCTGTCAGTGTGATCACGTGATGTATCTGACCCCAGGAATGTGTCAATAAAGTTTCCCCTTCCTGGGACAATGAATTCACGGTGTTCTTATTTCAATTTCCAGGAGTGTATTTTCTACTGACGTGTCTACAGCTGATCTACTACTCGTGGGCGCACTCCTTTCTCCTAACACTGGCACACTCTCCCGCCGTTGATTATTCCACACGGAATTTTCATAACGACGACACCTGGGTTTTCTCCTGTTATTGGGCCGCCAAAATTTCTCCACGCCCGGTCGGCCCCTCACCGGCGCGGCTAATGGTTTCCCTGTCTCGTCCCAGCAGATCCGCTCCCCGGATGCTGCTGAGGCGGCTGATCACACCCTCTGGCGTTATTACTTTTCTGCAAAGCCCTTATCACTTTAGCATGATAATGGTTTCCGTCATTCCTATTATTATTTGCATTGTACCGATTGTTATTACGGTCTAAACCATCATTGTTATTGCTGCCATGGTTGCGGTATGCATTATTCCCATGGTTATCGTTGTTGTGGTACCTGTTGTTGTTACCAAGGCCTCTACCACTGTCGCGATTATTGCGCCAATTGTCCTCGTCCTCAACTCTTTCCAGGAAATCATTGATTGTCTTGTAATTGCTTCCTACGTATCGTTTTGTATCATCTGGAAGCTTCTTGTAGAGTTCCCAGACTATTTCGGATTCCGTGCGGCGATCACGCAAGTATTCCAACTTGCGGATCCAGCCCTCACAAAATTCCTTCATCGAGCCACGCGAATTCGCATCGAAAGCCCTCGATACGACAAATTCTCTCCAGACACTTTGTTGTTTTTGCTCTGACCAGTATTCAGCCAGAAACAAATTTTTAAACTCGACAAAAGTCAGGTTCGTAATGTTCAGGTTTAAGCCTCAACGCTTGGCATCACCAGCCAACACATCAATTACCGCATTAATTTTTCTCTCATTAGTCCATGATCTGGGTAAAACTCTTTCACAACTTTTAATGAAATCCGTCGCGTGTATACCGCCTTTTTTCAAGGGGTCGAACCGCTCCTCTTTCGTCAACAATTGCGAACTATGTGCACAGATTGGCACATAGCTGTGTTTTTCGTCAAGTTTCTTTTCTAATTCCGACACTCTCGTAATTACTTGGCAAGTGTTTGTCGCAAGCGTTTCTACTTCCCTTTTTTTCTCTTCTCAGGTATTAGCCTGCTTCGTCACTTTAGTATCTACTTCGGATACTAAAGCCTTTAAAGTTTCCACCTTCTGTTGATCCTCTTTCTTCACTAATTGAATTTGTTCCGTCACCTTATTCTCGATGATCGGAGCAACTGCTTCTCCTACACTTTTCTCGATTCTTCTAATTTAGGAATCAAAAAGAGTATTTATGCTCGCAATTTCCGCCTGAACTCCTATCATTTCCTGTTTAAGATTACCGATTTCGGTATTAATCATAACAATATCTTCTTTGATTTTATCAACTTTTGTGTTAACAACTCCAACATTGTTGTTAACAACATTAATAGCTTTGTTCCGGTTGGCTAGCTTCCTGTCAATTTTTTCAGTCTGAGCTTTAATTTCTGCCGATTGACTCTTGATTTCATTAATCAAAACATTCAATAAATCAGTTAAATTCCCGGAAACTACCGGTTTTACTTCCGTGCTGGTTCCTCTATACATGTTCCCCCCGTATTCGTCATCAAGGAGTACAGATTTGATTTTCGCTTCCGATTCCGAAACATTTTCTAAAGTTTGGAATTCCATTTCTGCTTTTTTTCGTTTCGGCGGTCGCAACTTTCATGCTAGCCGCCTGCCCCTGAACAATGGGTTCCGCGGAGCGCGTTTCCCACTGTTCGACCGATTGTTCCGTATCCAAGTCTACCAAATTCTGGTAATTGTTGCCTTCACTCATTTTACCAATTTTCAATATAAATGCCAAATCTCAAATCTAATTAGGATTCCTCCCACTACTTCGTCTCGTTGACGTAACGAGCTGTTCGTAACCAGTACTTTGTTACGAGATTTGCACAATGCAAAATTCGTGTCCAGAACAACCTCAAATTTGAAGATTGTCCTGTCACGGTCGCCACTTGTAACCTCCCCCTCACTAATCGACCTTAATGACAGTGAAAAATTAAACCACGTGTACCTAATGGAAATTTGGGAAAAGCAATCGTCACCGAAGTTAATCAAATGGCTCTGAGCACTATGGGACTCAACTGCTGAGGTCATTAGTCCCCCTAGAACTTAGAACTAGTTAAACCTAACTAACCTACGGACATCACACACATCCATGCCCGAGGCAGGATTCGAACCTGCGACCGTAGCGGTCTCGCGGTTCCAGACTGCAGCGCCAGAACCGCGCGGCCACTTCGGCCGGGTCACCGAAGTTAATCCGTCGGTAAAGAGGGAGGAAAGGGTTACATCTAAATGAAAGGAAAAATGCAAATGAAACTGGTGGAAATTAATTTTGAAAAGGGGTAAAGTTAATAAAGAAAGTAAATGTGCGGCTGTTACGTTAACAATTAACTAGCGGTAATTAGATATTTTAGATTTGGGGGAAATTACGGTCGCCAGTCCTATGGACAAGTACTATAGTAACTGAAAAAAAAAGGTTATTACACATATAATTAGCACTGGAAGCGTGGCAACTGAAGGTTGACACGTGTAGTGTGAAAACAGAATGTATGTCAGAAGTAATAAATTTCGCTACACTCTGACTTAATTTAGCAAAAGAATTAATAAAACAGGAAAACTGAAATTTAATTTAGTGACTGAAAATAATAGTGAGTTTTG
This sequence comes from Schistocerca americana, assembly GCF_021461395.2. Taxonomy (NCBI): domain Eukaryota; kingdom Metazoa; phylum Arthropoda; class Insecta; order Orthoptera; family Acrididae; genus Schistocerca; species Schistocerca americana. Next base: position 431,592,284 of record NC_060119.1, on the reverse strand, counting down.
TTTCTGAAGCACATCGAAATCCAGTGAAATACGGTTAGTCTTGGGCTACCTCAACAATCATTTCAAAAGCTACCTGAATCTACGCAATTTAGAAATAAGGGATTTAACTTTGAACTTGAATTAAATGATTCTGAACAATTAAGAGTAGTAAAATTTAGAACATACCAAGGTGAGCTGCAGTCACAGGTAAGCTAAAATACGGTAACAAAACTCGCACTCTTAATTTGTTCTTGTGTAATCTAAATATTGTAGCCATCTATGAATACCTTAACTGAACTTTGAAATTAAAGCAGTGAAATCGAATGATATTACTTTAATACTGGCGTTTGAATTTCAACGACACTCGGGTTCATTCCGGAAAAGAAAGGGACCCTGCTTGGTAATGCAATTGGGACAAAGAGCAACAAAGGTTCATGCTACGTTGCTGTAATTTAGTGAGAAAAATTTAACAGTTTCAAAAGCTGAGGTCTGCCATACAGTTCTAAGACATAACGTGCTTCCAGTCTTCCTTGTTGGTTGATTGCAGGTTTGAAGTCGTAGATCGAGGAGATGGCGACGGTCACTCATTGTCGGCTGTCGCTGTTGCAGAAGCTGGATGTTGGCGCGCCTTCTTCTCGGCACGGTCACCAGGCGAAACGGGCTCTCGGTGTGCGCCAGCTAATGCTTCCCGACCGCGACACCGTGCCAGAAACTATCATAGCAAGTCGAGCCCAATTACATGCTGCCAAACCCCGAAAGCGCGGCAACTCGCAGGAGCGTCACACAACACACCTGCTCCACTGCCCTCCTCCAGCCAGACTCTCTCTGCTCTGCCCGCGCTCCACGCGGCACAGTTAACACTACTAAAGATCCTAAACACTTTGGTTCTCCACACGACCTATCGATGTAAACGTTCGGTAGCATAGTTTTTCCTAGGCCAGACCCAGCGTAAAATACAAATAGTATTTACAAAACATTTTCGAAACATCGACATAAATGCATAAACATATATATACAAATAGTAAAACAATTACAATATATAAAGACACATAAATGTCATATATTCAGGTAAAAAAATAAGGAAAAAATTTATAGTACAATAGATGGAAATACGAGGATATGCATTTCCGGCGTTACAAACCTTCTTTTATGATTCCTGAGCCAAGTGTTAGCTATGATTAAGTTATGCTCTGTGCAACATTCTACCAGATGGCTTCCACTTTCATTTCTCTCCCCCAATCCATATTCACCCACTATGGTTCCTTCTCTCCCTTTTCCTACTCTCGAATTCCAATCACCCATGACTATCAAATTTTCACTACCTGAATAATTTCTTTTATCTCATCATATATTTCATCAATTTTTTCATCATCTGCAGAGCTAGTTGGCATATAAACTTGTACTACTGTAGTAGGCATGGGCTTAGTGTCTATCTTGGCCACAATAATGCGTTCACTAAGCTGCTGGTAGTAGCTTACCCGCACTCCTATTTTATATTCATTATTAAACATACTCCTGCAGTAGCCCTATTTGATTTTGTAGCCGGCCGAAGTGGCCGTGCGGTTAAAGGCGCTGCAGTCTGGAACCGCAAGACCGCTACGGTCGCAGGTTCGAATCCTGCCTCGGGCATGGATGTTTGTAATGTCCTTAGGATAGTTAGGTTTAACTAGTTCTAAGTTCTAGGGGACTAATGACCTCAGCAGTTGAGTCCCATAGTGCTCAGAGCCACTTGAACCATTTTTTTGATTTTGTATTTATAACCCTGTATTCACCTGACCAAAAGTCTTGCTCCTCCTGCCACCGAACTTCACTAATTCCCACTATATCTAACTTCAACCTATCCATTTCCCTTTTTCAATTTTCTAACCTACCTACCCGATTAAGGGATCTGACTTTCCACGCTCCGATCCGTAGAACGCCAGTTTTCTTTCTCCTGATAACGACGTCCTCTTGAGTAGTCCCCCCCCCCGGAGATCTGAATGGGGGACTATTTTACATCCGGAATATCTTACCCAAGAGGACTCCATCATCATTTAACCATACAGTAAAGCTGCATGCCCTCGGGAAAAATAACGGCTGTAGTTTCCCCTTGCTTTCAGCCGTTCGCAGTACCAGCACAGCAAGGCCGTTTTGGTTAGTGTTGCAAGAACAGATCAGTCAATCATCCAGACTGTTGCCCCTGCAACTACTGAAAAGGGTGCTGCCCCTCTTCAGGAACCACACGTTTGTCTGGCCTCTCAACAGATACCCCTCCGTTGTGGTTGCACCTATGGTACGGCCATCTGCATCGCTGAGGCACGCAAGCCTCCCCACCAACGGCAAGGCCCATGGTTCATGGGGGTAGGACCAGGTTTGGTAACAACGCTAAAATGGACAACACTAATGCGCTCCTATTGCCGTTGTATCTGTCAGAGAGAAGTACGGCTCTAATCATTTACACTGAAGCGCCAAAGAAACTGGTATACGCCTGTGTATTCAAATAAAGAGATATGTAAGCAGGCAGGGCGCTCCGGTCGGCGTGGTATATATAAGACAACGAGTGTCTGGCGCAGTTGTTATATCGATTACTGCTGCTACAATGGCAGGTTATAAAGATTTAAGTGAGTTTGAACATTGTGTTGCAGGCGGCGCACGAGCGATGGAACACAGCATCTAAGAGGTAGCGAAGAAGTGGGCATTTTCTTGTACGAATATTTCACGAGTGTACCTTCAATATCAGGAATCTGGCAAAACATCAGATCTCCGACATCGCTGCGGCCAGAAAAAATCCTCCAAGAACCAGACCAACGACGACTGAAGAGCATCGCTCAACCTCAAAAACGTGCAACCCTTCCGCAAACTTCTGCAGATTCCAGTGCTTGGCCATCAACAAGTGGCAGCGTGCGAACCATTCAACGAAACATCATCGATATGGGCTTTCGTAGCTGAAAGCCCACTTGTGTACCCTTGATGACTGTGTGACACAAAGCTTTAGGCCTCACCTTGGCCCGTGAACACCGACATTGAACTGTTGATGCCTGGAAACATGTCGCCTGGTCGGACGAATCTCGTTTCAAATTGTATCGAGCGGATGGACGTGTACAGGTATGGAGACATCTCATGAATCGATAGACCTGCCCGCATCTCGTGGTCGTGCGGTAGCGTTCTCGCTTCCCACGCCTGGGTTCCCGGGTTCGATTCCCGGCGGGGTCAGGGATTTTCTCTGCCTCGTGATGGCTGGGTGTTGTGTGATGTCCTTAGGTTAGTTAGGTTTAAGTAGTTCTAAGTTCTAGGGGACTGATGACCTAAGATGTTAAGTCCCATAGTGCTCAGAGCCATTTTTTGAATCGATAGACCCTGCATATCAGCAGTGGACTGTTGAAGCTAGAGGAGGCTCTGAAATGGTGTGGGGCGTGTGCAGTTGGAGTGATATGGGAACCCTGATACGTCCAGATACAACTCTGACCGGTGACGCTTACGAAAACAAGCTGTCTGATCACCTGCATACATTCGTGTCTATTGAGCATTCCAACGGACTTGGGCACCTCCAGCAGGTCATTGCGACGCCCCACACGTCCAGAACTGCTACAGAATGCCTCCGGAAACACTCTTCTGACTTTAAACACTTCCACTGGCCACCAAACTCCCCAGACATGAACGTTACTGAGCATATCTAGGATGCCTTGCAACGTGCTGCTCGGAAGAGATCTCCATCCCCTCGTGCTCTTAGGGATTTATGGACAGCCCTGCAGGATTCATGGTCTCAGTTCCCTCCAGCACTACTTCAGACATTAGTCGAGTCCGTGCCACATCTTAAATGGTTCAAATGCCTTTGAGCACTATGGGACTTCACATCTGAGGTCATCAGTCCCCTAGAACTTAGAACTACCTAAACCTAACTAACCTAAGGACATGAGACATATCCATGCCCGAGGCAGGATTCGAACCTGCGACCGTAGTGGTCGCGCGGTTCCAGACTGTAGCGCCTAGAACCGCTCGGCCACACCAGTCGGCGCCACGTCTTATTGCGACAATTCTGCGTGCTCGCGGGAGCCCTACACGATATTAGGCAGGTGTAACGTTTCTTTCGCTGTTCAGTGAGCATACCTGCGAAAGTTGTGTATCTCTACGAACTCACATTGACATCCGACCACGTATTCTGGATGCTTCGCATGTTTTCTCAAGCAGTGTATGTACTGCAATCGTGCGAAAGATGAGGAAGATCTGTGGCCCGTTGCGTGAAAGAATAACACTTCCGTTGTTACTCTTTCGCGACACCCGTGGCGGCTTTTCTGCAGTGCAGTTCCTCCCGTAGTGCCACCGGAAGGGACGTGGGAGGTCCTAGCACATCAGGAGGCCGAGCGGCGAACTCCAGTGCCCGGCGCGTTGCCTCGTTACTTATTTGTGCGGGACTCCGTGACGCGCCACAAATACTAAGCCGGCTCAGTCACGGTGTAGGGCAGAGAAGGGGAGTGTCCCCACCCCCGCCCCCGCCCCTTAACCCTGTGCTGAGCTACCCTGCGGGTCGCCAGCGCTGCCGGATGCCGGCTGCCGGCTGCCAGCCCCTGGCCCAGACGTTTCACTCTGCCGCGCTGGCGGCCAGTCCGCAGGAAATTTATGGCCGCCCGCCGTCCTTTTTCTTCCGCGGGCTGTTTCTCCAACGCAGTGCAGACTTTCTTGTGCCGCCGTCACCGGTCGAAAGCGACTGTGTTGCGAGCCGAGTTCAGTGCTTGCAAGAAAACGTACAAGCCAATCGGTGGGTGGCTGACTTTTTCCTCAGAGACCCGAAAGTTCTGACGGTCCTACGTACGAGAAGTAAATATGCAAACGTTGAGAGGATTGTAGGGAATGGATGTTAGGAAGTGACATTTTGTTTGCAAGTAAACTTTAATCGAACTGAAAATACTCTTGAAATTTATATGTCTAAATCTATTTTCGTGAAAGTGGATTTTTAATGTTGATTGTGTGTTTAGCCTGTTTTTTCTTACAGCTAATATCTTGAGTGGCGCATACTGTTGACGACGAAACCCAACAATATCTTGTAGTAATTAAGCAATTTATTATTATTGCGAGAATGCGTAGAGAAATAGAACTGCTAGAATTCTAAGAAAATCATGTCCTGTCTAAAACTTAAAGTTATCACAAAAAACTGACATCACCTTTGATGAAAAACTCATTACTTTGCAGCTAAAGGTGGTCCCTGTGAACTTTAAAGAATCTGTTTCCTACACTATTTGGTTTACCTAAGTTGCACTGGGTAACGCCGTGCAAACTGTTCTCGTAGCTACAATGCGTCTCGATAACAACACTGCAACATCTAACTACTGAGATACGCAAAGATGAAATGCGTTCCCTGAAAACATTGCTGTCACCCTTGCTTCATAATTTTTGATGATGGTTTTAAATAAATTGAAAGTTAATTGACTTTTGGGTTGTGGACAATGACTCCAATAGCAATCTCATATCATTTGATTTAAGGGTACACGTCCCTGAATGGGCTGCATTTTTAGCATTATCTTCACCATCATAGTGCAACTCATCTATAAATGAGAGATAGCTCAAAACTGTTACACACAATTAGGCTCATCAGTCAAAGCATTTTCCAAAAAATTATAGAGATATTTATTATATTTTGTTACTGACAACAATATTTACAATAATATAAAAAACGGAACACTATTTTACTGCGGTACAATTTTCTTTGGAACCACTGACTGCACAGCTTGGAAAATGTCAGAGTACAGACAACATTCATATAATTCCAATTTCCTTCCCTGATGCTGATCTGTGAAAAAAGACAAGTAATTTATTTTGCTATAACAAAAACATTTAAAAATGTAGCTCAAATACCACCGGCATCATCATCATGTTATAAATTTTTCAGGAAATAGTACGCAAGGGAGGTAGAGGAGGTAATTCTAAATATCTGTAACAATTTTTGTGAGTTTCGCTTCAGTCATTTAGGATAAAAGTGTACCTAAATGATGAAAATGCAAGTTTTCTGTAAATCGCAAAAGAAGATTTACAGATTTATTAATTTACCACTATGCTCGTTTAAAACATTCCAGCTGCATACACCAGTTGTCCTCCTGTTTCCTTATCCTCCATACTCTTTCTCTTCATTCTTTTCTGAGTCTTTGACTCCTTGGTAGTAGCTTCTGCAGCTGTCTCTGCTTCGGTTACCCACCGCTTATCAATAGCAATTAGAGCTGAAGTTATATTCCTTCCCGTCTGTATGTTCAATTTCTTCATATAATTGATCCTTGAAACTGCACCATCATTGAATGTTATTATTTCATCCATTACACCAATCTTCAGCACTGTCAGCCCAACATATACAGTTTCGGGTATTCTCTCCCATATACAGCTGTTGAAGCTTTCATTTGCATTCTGCGAGAGTCCATCCATACATTTCCTAAGCAGATTTTTATTTCACAGAACTCTGTATACAGCCATAATGGCCTCCACTACAACAAGTTGTAAGGAATGCTTGTGGGTATATTGTATACCTGTAGCATTGCTCAACCAGTACTTGCACCATGAATCTTCCCCTCTTGGGCACAAACATGGCGTGGGGCTTCATCTTTTGACACTCAGTGAAACCATGTTGCCCAAACAGCTCGTCTCATGTTCTCCAAATCTCCTACATTTCTCCTTATTGCTGGTCCACAATATTGACTCAAAGAATCAATTTCACTTTTTGTACAAGACGACCTGGACCACCTATGTGTTTTCCGTCTGTCAGTTTTTTTCCACTAAAGTCTTTACATAATTTTCTCAGCCGAGCTCCCATTCTTTTTTGTACATGCCCAACACATTCAAGCTTTTCTATCAGAGTTTCCCCATATGGTCTGCCATTAACAACAGTAGTGTGTCCTTTACAGTCTACATCTCCAAGATAGCATACATACCTCACACCACGACTCCCCTCTGATCTTCTGAATATTTTTAGAGTTCCTTCCGTTTCCACGTTTCCACTTGGGCCATAGAAGTTCTTTACATAAACATGGGTGCCAATAAATTTACTTGAACAACCCTGGCAGTGCTTTGTTTGACATTCATAATCTAGTATCTTGCCAGTTTCAATAAATATGGGAGTTACAACCTCATTCAGAGAAGTATGACCTCTCTTCTGCCAAGATCCATCAAGTGCTTCTACAATGTCTGTATTCTCAGACAAGGCTACTGCTTCCTCTGTCACTCTTTTCATTGAATGTTCACTTACACCACATAAAGCATTATGCATTAATTTATTGTATCTGTCAAACCACAGTGGAGTTGGAGGCAAATCCATCACTGCACAAAGAGACTGGGCAGCTCTCCTTCCCCTTCTTATACACTGCATTGCATAATCAAGCTGAATATTAACACTGTAATGTCCACTGTCAGTTACTGGCGATCTCACAGTATCACTGTGCATCTTACATGAATCACAGGCAATGACTAACTGACTTGAAAGACCCTTCTTTGATGCAATGACCTCAGAAACGTCAATACTATCTTCACAATTGGAGGACTTACATTTCAGAGCACTCTTCAAAAGTGTTGCCAACATATTTAGGTTCACAATAACATTTCCGTCGTTATTGCCGCTCACAATACTACTAGGCTTGTTCTTATTAGATTCAGAAAGCGAAAGTTTACGTCAAAAGAAGCACTGCCTGTAGACACAATTTCCACAGTCGACTTTTGAAGCAACTGAAGTATATTATTCGGATGTGTTTGGAACTGGTTGCCGCGAAACTTTCGTTTGAGGCTAAATTTCTTTACTCTCGGCATTTGTCGCACAGGAAACACACACACAGAAAGTAAACAACACACAATAACTACAAAACCACACGCGTATGAAATTTCGAAGTCATATATTCTCAGATCTTTGTTTACATTCGAACCATAGCCTTCTAGACGCGCTTGTACTTTGATTCCGGGAGTCAGTGCCTTCTAGAATACACCTGTGTCAACGATTTGTAACTAACGACGGAAAAAACGGAAGAGCAAAATAATTCATCACGTATTCTGACGCATTTCAAACTGACAGATGGGCATGGGCCCTGGGCAGCATTACGTTCAACCTCAATTTTAGAACGAATGGAAAATGATAATACCCATAAACTACACATTTTTGAAATCGGCATGAAATGCTCTTTTCTATAGACCAATAATTTTTTTTTCAAGTTTTCAGTTATTATCACGAGCATTTCCCCTTAATAACATTTGATGGAACTTCAATAGTAGTTAGACTTTCTCTGAAATCACCTAACAATAATCAAAGAATTACAAAAATTAAACTTCACTGTATAATCCTTCTTTGAATAAAATTCCAAAACGTAATTGATAAATCCATTTTTCTCACAAAGATCGATAAATTCTCAGAAAAAAAGAAGTACTCAAGGAGGAATACAGTCTACATCAAAAAAGCGTGAAAAAGGACTGTCAATTGTAAGCGTAAACGACACAAAGAAACAGCATTCACCTCATTCACACGATCGTATAGCCGCAGTCTGCAGCCCGAAGTTCACAACTGTATTGCTTACTGAAATACTAATAACTGTCAGCGCACACCTCAAATCTGTATTATAGAAATTAATGCTTTATCAGAGTTGTGAGACTTCAGCGTATTTATAGTTCTTATCCCTTAATGCGGTAAGTTATGGTTCGCGACGCTAATAAATGAAAAGAAAACCATTCCTGATTTCACGAACCGAGAATTATGCATTATCAAACCACCGCAGCAAATAAACTTAATCATTACCTATAATCTATTCTTCATAAAGAGTATAATTATACCAACGTAAAAATTAACTCTTTTTCTCTCCGCAATAAATCTTCCATGAATCCGTTATATAATTCCCAAAATTATCCATTCTTTGCTACTTCTTGCTGCTAAACCAAAACTCGACTGTTCACATCTAACGCCATAGCACAACTGTCCGTCTCCTCTCCTCTCGTCGTGATCAACATATAAATCTGGCTCACATTTTCGCGGAGCAGAGATCACCTCTAACTCATATACGTGCAGCGCAGCTTCTCTGCGGAGGCTTAGCTTGCATGTCTAAGCAGTTCAAACCTTACGAACGTGGTTCCAGGCATCATAAAATTTAAAAACTCCTACGAAAATTTACACACACCTTTTGCACTTGAGTTCAGTTCAGCGTTTTTCAAGCGCGGATCCAGAGTCCGGTTTTGCCGGGGTCACAGTCTATTATTGTTTCTGTCTCATCCCACCTCACGTGCCACGTATGAGTACGATATTAATAATGCTAATAACATAGTATTGCAATGTTTAGTGAAGTAAAAATATATTGTTTAGTAACCACAAAATATTATATTCAATAATTTGTTTAGATTTATGAATAGAAAAGTCCTATGAAACCTTCCAAAGACTTGCGATACAGAAAAAAAGTTGTCTTCAAAGACGGTAAGCCCGAAAATTTGATAGCTAATACCCCTTAATGCCTGAATTAATTTCTACTTGAAAGAAAAAATTTAAAAAATCGTATTTTGTAGCCAGTAACGAAGTCTTAGAGAATATGTACTGTCAAAAGTAAAATATGTTGTACCTGTCACGTATAACTGTGCATGTAGTATATTTTAGAAAATAAGAAATTTGAGAAATTCAGCACATCATTTAGTAAAATATTTCCCTCCAAAACATTGTGTTAAACAAATCTCTTTTATCCATCTAGTGTCACAGAGCAATTAGTCAGTCTGTGCCTCGCTACACAGTCCACAAAAAAGCCGAAAGGCTGGTTGAGAGACTAGTTCCCTACACTTTCCAAACTTGTACTCTTTGTAGGCCGTTTGGGAAAGAATTCCTACAGCCGATGGATTTTATCACACACGGGACTTCGACACCTCACAGAAGCTTTACTTCAGACGTACTGCCGTTTCGTTCCCCAATTACAGTACACGACAATTGGCCAGAAACAATCACTGCCCTGCTCTCTGGGCTGGACATTTCCTGGGTTCGCTTCCTCGCAACCGTCGAAACCTGTACTGTTAGCTCGTCCTCGCTGCCAACACAAAGCTCGTGGCTCACTTTCAGATTCAGAAGAAAAGCTACCAGCACCAAGTTACTGGGACGTTAATTAGAAAATAGAAATCAGTTCGGTCAACCATTAAAATGCGAATAAATCTTTCCTTTCGTTAATCTCATATCAGCACCTTGCTTTCTAATACTCTCTGATCTCATTGTGAAGTTGAACAGTCACGAAAAAGAGACAGGCCAGATAGCTTGCACTTTTCAGTCGATGTATGCAAAAATAAACGTATCTATTACAAAGCTTTTCGGGAGTGTCGTGACCCTCGCCATCCCCTGGGCATACTCAGCTTGTTATTCTTAACATAGAAATCACTGTTGAGTACAAAAACTTGTTCCTCTCCGAGACTCCATTTTACTCTAGGTTAATTGGAACCAGAAACCAGAATTAAAAACAAAAACGATTGCGGATACCAATGATGTAACTCAGAAGTATCTCCCGATAGTAAGTACTCTACAAAACACCTGAACTATATGAAAATCCAATTCATTTGCATAAAAAATTACGAAATAATTATCACTTCCTAGTAAACGCAGACAATTTCTCTGGAAGATCAAAGTTTACTGTAACTGCTACAAACTGTAATTTGGAAAACAATGTAACGTGAAAAATTACCGAACTGTTTCAAATTATGCGTAAAATAATAGTAATATAATGAATGAGAAAATGAATTGCGAAGAAGTGGTAATTGATGATCTGAAAGCATGAGTGGACTGTAGGTATAATATTTAAGAGATAAATGAATCTAAATTGCACAAAATCTCTGTTTTCTAAGGTACAGACTTATCATTTAGGGTCATAATGACTACATGTACATAATTACTACATGTACAACATACCTGGGCGGTATGCAATAAATTATTTTGAAACATCATGATCTGGCTACAAAGAATTAAAAGACTTTCAGATTGACAATAAGTTACTGTAAATGACACCGACTGTATTCTAAGCTTACTGGAATGTATAGCTGACTTTTAATCGGCAAGCAAATGTGTTATTCACGCACCTACGTGTCAAAAAGCTACGAAAAGCATCCTATGACACTGTAAACGACTTGTGTTGGAAAATGGAGCGGCAACACTCAGACCGAATTTTCTCCCCGTTCTATCAGCGTCCAACAGTTATTAATTTACGATTGTTATATAGAGGCTCGCAGACAGCACTGCAGCTCGGTAATGGCATGTGCTTGCGAAATTTAATTGTTTAGGTAGAATCATTTGTCCCTTACCGCCTAACATATAATATAACATATAATTTTTTTTTCTGTTGTTTCAGGTAAGCCACAACGAATGATCAACGAGACGTCCGATTACGACTTGTGGTAATCAGATTCTTATAATCTGAGGACAACCAAGCGACAGGACTTCACCGTGAGTATTGGCCATCCATGACGACAGCACAATAAATCTGACTAACGGGTTGTCATGTGTTTTGGCATGTTCAATGATAAATGGCATGTTAAAATCTAACAATGGTAGCTAGCCACGTGCGGGTAAATCGTCAGCCATCGTAGCATTAGCTGGCATAACAGCCAGACTTGTCCGTCTAGCTAACCCCTCGCTTCTAGTCTCGGATCTCCATGACTTTTTGGGTTTCCATACTACAATTTTGTCTACGCCATCTGCTTTTTCAGTCCACTATATCGAAAAGAAGATGCAGTGTGGAAAATGCAGCATACTTTTACATCTCTCCAAATAAACTCTCTGTGTATATAACTAATAGGCCGGGCTAGCATCATAACAGCTGGCAATGTCTTTCATTTTTTAATTTTTTTCAGACAGTAAAATTATCAATGTCTTCGTTTGTTCACTTTACTTTGGCTTATTCCGTATTCCATGAGCACAATGTATTGACACTGTGTATAATGCTTCACAAAAATCCATAACAGCTGTAACGTACATAACGATCTCCTTTACAAATATTATTTTGTCGCAGAGCAGTTGAATTGTGCTCCTTTCCAACAAGAGAAGTCTGCAACGCAGAAAGGAAGTGGAAATGGATTGTGAAACTGTCTAGAGCTAGTAAAGGCCAAATAGATTCATAGATTCTCATTTTTTTACACTTTTAATACTAATGAATGAATTTAAAGTCTACTACACAGTTTAATCTTACGGGGTTAGATATTAGATAAAAAAATTAGGTTATAAGTTTTCGACGATGACAAAGTCATAAGATGACGAGAAAAAACTTACATTCAGCAAGTATGAAGACGAAAATGTCTGTACTGTCATTTCCAGAGAATCTTCTCGAAATTTTTGTTGAACGGTTTGATAAAAACGCAGTAAATGAAAATCTTGATGGCCAGCGAGGGGAGGGGGGGGGGGCAAGATGTGAGGAGGAAGGAAAACGATATAACCCTATTCCTCGTATAATGCTGTGACATATGGCGTTAATAAATTTGCTGGGAACGGTTCTAGGAATGCTAAAAAGAACACCAATTTTAGAAACAATCACCACGCTTCGTATTTGTCTAGCTTACCTGAACACCTGCTCACCACCTTTGATATATTTATACCGTATTTATACCGCTGAGTGTTACTGTACTGTTTGTGATAAGTAGCATCCGCTGCTTCACTTTATTCGTCTTGAGGTAGGTTTGTCGGCATGAAAGAACATATCACCATATCCAAGTAGTACAAGATTTCCGTCTTAATTTCCTACATGTGAACCGACAACGTTGCCTAACAAAAAACACCGCTACGGTCGCAGGTTCGAATCCTGCCTCGGGCATGGATGTGTGTGATGTCCTTAGGTTAGTTAGGTTTAAGTAGTTCTAAGTTCTAGGGGACTGATGACTTCAGATGTTGAGTCCCATAGTGCTCAGAGCCATTTGAACCATTTTGAACAAAAAACAAAAAAGTAAGCAGCCAGAAGATAATGCCGGATTTCAATGCAACTTCGTACAGATGCACGCTATTGAAAAGTGTATGAATGATTGGAGTTCAAATTCTCTGTGACAGGTCCGACGGCTTCTAGAGCGCAATAGTGTTGTGCAGGTTTAGTGTTGTTACCAGATATGGTAGTGTATACAACACTAAACCTCGTATGTATAAGTCTTGAAGGCCCAACAATACTGCAGTTGTCAGTTGCGAGACCAGAGCCGCTAGTTCTCAGTGAAGTAGCTCCTCAATTTGCCTTTCAAGGGCTCAGACGAAGTGTGTCCTGCAACGACTTGTCATTCTCTTTCCTTTGTTTTCTTTTCCTTTCCTTTCCTTACCCGCAAGAGCTGATGGTGAACTGTGTAACTCAGAGCCTCTTGCTGTTCTTAGGTATTCCTTCCCTACCTTCTCCATCAAATGGTAGGAAGAATGCTGAGGCGTGATGAAGCCAGTCATCTGGGGAGAAACCACTGACGACAAATCCTGGTTCTGTTGGAGATTGTGCGAAGGATCAGCTCCCCAGCCATAGAAAAGACAGCCAGCTAAAATACCCTGTAATATGCCTCGGCTTTCGGATGGCTTTAATGGAATTCGGCAACGGAACAGAAAAGGGACTATGCATTTTGGTATGTGGAATGGCGGCATCATTAACAAGCAACAGAAAGTTGTAATGGATACAAGACGGCACAGCATTGTTAGAGCTGTGCTTTACAAAACAAAAAAGAAAGTAAGATACTAGTTGTGAATATCAGCTGGAATTCGCGCGTTGTTTTAGTGGAGAGGACAAAAACAGTAGGGCGAGAGTAGGAATAAACACCACTCTAAAAAACAATGTTCAGAATATATAACCTCGTTGGAAGCAGTTATCGAAAGGTTTATAAAGCTCAGTCTGAGAACTAGAGCCATCAATACAGTGATAGTGGGAGTGTATGCCTCTCTAGTGAAGTCTCGCCGTTGAAAGTAAAAGAAGACTTCGAGCAGATGCTGATAAAGACTACAGAGGCCGTTCCAGTGGCCCTGTACTGGTACCAGCAGCAAATTTTAATAGCAGAGTAGAGAAAGAGAGGAACACTTAAACTGATGGAATGTATGGAGAAGATGTAAGAAATATTAATGGGAAAAGGTTGGTAGATTTACTGGAGCAGAAAGAATTTCGAGAAGAAAATGCATTCTTTCCTCACGAGCATAAACATAAATTGACATGGTATAATTGCACAAGAGGCTTGAATTCAATTATTGATAATCTTATCTTGAGGCAAAAGGTCAATTTAAAAATTCCGCATGTCAGAGTTAAAAGAGGGGCAGATTGTGGAACTGACCATTATTTAGTGGAATGTAAAATTTAGATATCCTATACATCCTGGAGTTGTGGGAAATACAAGAGGACGCAACGTTCTGACCAGCCTGAAATCGTAACGAACAGCTTGAATAGTCTAAGAGAAGATAGTACGAAGTACTTATGGCAACAGTGGCTGCTAAATAAAGTGGAGGACAGTAGAAGAGGAATACGAGCTTATAATAAGGACATAAATGAAGCTGCGTAAGAAGAGAATATGAGAAGAAAATGAAACCAGTTTCGTGGGTTGCAGAAACAGCAGAGATCTGAAAGAAAAAACAAGAAGCTTATTTGATATTCCTGAATATGAGTGACAGTCAAAGTAGGTGTGGAAAGGGGAAAATATCTTGGCTATCGAATACAGATTTAAATGTTAGAAAGTCTTTTCTAAAAGTATTTGCCTGGAATGTAGCTCCGTATGGAAGTGAAACATGGACGACAAACAGTTTAGACAAAAAGAGAGCAGAAGTTTTCAAGATGTGGTGCTACACAATAATGTTGAAGATTAGATGGGTAGATCGGGTAAATAACGAGGAGGTACTGAACGGGATTAGGGAGACAAGAAATTTGTGGCACAATGGGACCAAAAGAAGGGATGAGTTGATGAGACACATTTTGAGACATAACGGTGTCACCAGTTTAGTATTGGAGGGAAATTTGGGTGCTGAAAATCGAAAAGAGAACTCAAGTGATGAAAACAGTAAGCAGATTCTGAAGGATTTAGGTTGCAATAGTTATTCAGAGATAAAGAGACTCGCAGAGGATAAAGTAGCACAGGGAGCTGCATCAAACTAGTCTTCGCACTGACGACCACAACAACAACATTATTTAATAAACGGGGCATAAACAATTATGAAAGTGCTAGTAGGATTAATGAAGGACGAGCTGTAATATGGGCAATGAACTCAGTTCTGGGAACAGAAAGTTAACAATAACAATGAAGAAGAAAGGAAAGGCATAGTCCAAAGCATAGTTTTGTGTGGAGTAGGAGCCTGGGAGGTTAGCAAAAGAAATGAGAATAAACTGCTTGCCACTGAGATGGATTACTTAAGACGAAGCTCAAGCTATACTAGGATGGACAAGATAACAAATGATATAATCCGACAAAGGGTAAAAATGAGTACTGATATCTGAACGACATCCAACGAAATCAGCTGATGTGGTTTGGCCACGTGAATAGGATGAATGGAAATACGATACCAAATAGGATACCATGATGGCTACCACCCCATTGGAAGAAAAGAGGTCGTCCAAGACGCAAATAACAAAATGTTGTGGAGGAGGCAATAGAAGCAAGGAGTATGAAAGTTGAGGAAAGTCAGGACAGAAGAAGACGGCGACTGGTGCCGTTATCAAAATCGATGCAGTCTCCCTGCAGGTGATGGGCACAAGTCAGTACCCCATCAGAATGCTTGCAGCAACAAGTGAGAGACGCTACCTATACATCTCTGACGTCACCATCTGATTCCCATTCAGGAAGCTTATTTTTAGTGCATGTGGGAAATCAATGAGGAACCCAACCTTCCAAAAAACATACCAGCCACGTCGGCGACAAACTGTCAGACAAAAAGCAGTGTAGGGCTGTCTCAGATTCAGAGAAGAATTGTTTTATAATGATAGCATAAACGCTTCTCTCAAAAAATGTTTCTTGGCCATCTGGCTTGCAAGTACCCGCAGATACCGAAAAGTTACTCTCCCAGGTGTGAAAAATTTCGAGGGTGGTGGCTCATCATATGTGGCGGCTAGGATAAGGACGCCGCTGTTTGCAGTAGGACGCTGCTGGCTGCTCGGCGACTCCTAGTGGCCTCATCCTGATCCTTGAGCTAACACCCATGGCACGAATTCGGCCATCAGCTCTCACGTGCTCCCCATCATTCCACCTGCTACCCTGCTACCGCCTTCCCAGAATTCGGCTCATTAAGGCAGTCCTCTGGTAGTACTCTCACTAGTGCGTCTCTATCCCCATGTAACATCAGCACAGACATAACACAAAATTTTATTCATCGGAAAGAACGACCCATCACCTAGATGCCCAGGGATGCGGTATTCAGTCACTGTCATCTCATCTCATTAGATGTCATAACAGTAATAAGACCTGCCGTCTTTCATTACCCTCTGTTCACAGTAAATTTTTGTGTAAGGTATGTTGCATGAAATTCAGGTAGAGAGGCATGAACAAGTAAAAATTATATAAATAATGTGGTATAAATCATATACTCAGTTGTGTTAGAAAACACTGATAATTTGGGGTCAATTTCGCCAACCTCAACTTGAGTAATACATAGTAAATCAGCATCCAACACATAAACATTCAAAGGGATACTGACACAATCATCCACAGTCATAGCTGAGTCCATGGTTGATGTTGCTATTGTCAATATTAATATTTTTTCCAAAATCACCTAAGGCACAGATTAGAGAATCAAAAACACGAACAACTTTTACCCACCATCACAACATTCACTTTTATTTTCTGAGGCATATAAAAAGAATAAAATACATAAGTAAAATTGTTACATAATTACAGTGAGGGCCATGCAAATATAGCATGAACTGCTGATCATGCATAATGATTGATTGATATGCCACATAATAAAAACATGAAGCCTAGTGACTATAGTATCAGTATTACATCACAAGAGTAGACAGAATGAAAACATTATCACTCGACACACTAGGTCTCACTTTTATGTGAGCTGTGTGTTTTAGCAGCGCTGGAGTGGAAGGGCAATTGAATCATACGGAGCTCGTTGATGGGTGGGGACCTAATGCAGCTGTACCCCTGAGTACAGAACAGGAGCAGACAGTTTCAGGCACCATTCCTTCTTGTTAACCGCAGTGTGCTCTGGACCAATCGAATATCACAGTGAAATAGCAGCACATGACATAAGGAAGATGCAATCTTAACAATCTGGCAGGCAGCAAAGGGCAGGCAGCAAAGGGCAGGCAGCGAAGGTGGCTTAACATGCAACCTCTTTGACAGTGTCACTTCGTGGGTGTTCTTCTTGATATGAACCTCCTTGTTTCTGTGTTAGGTAAGAATGTTGTTGCTCAGCTTTCAGATGAGTATGGGATATTCATAGCGCTAGTAATATTGTTGGTTGGTTGGTTGGTTTGGGGGGGAGGAGACCAAACAGCGAGGTCATTGGTCCCTTCAGATTAGGGAAAGATGGAGAAGGAAATCGGCTGTGCCCTTTCAAAGGAACCATCTCAAAACCTAAATCAGGATGGCTGGACATGGCTTTGAACTGTCGTCTTCCTGAATGCGAGTCCAGTCTACTAACCACTGCGCCACTTCTCTCAGTCTTTAGTAAGAGCAAGCTAGAGAAGCAGAATAGCACAACTGGCGTGTCTCTACTAAAGCCATCAGTATGGGGCTAACTGAAGATGATACAGTGCCGAATGGTGCCATGGTTAGAGATGATAGCTGATGGAATGTTCTCACTAGGAGAAAAGTAGGTGTATGTTCTACTTCATAGCACAGTACTGCATGTGGCTGCGGTCTGGCCGATTGGATGAGTGATAAGAACTCAAAGCTTAAGGAAGTATTTGTTGTGGACTGCAGAATGTCACTACAGGTTATGTTGCTACAGTGAGCCATTGCTGTCTTCGTGTCAAAGAATCGTCAAGCCTCATTTGTACTCCATAGTTGCTGTCAAATCGTCAGGCTGCATCTTGGGTCAAAACCTACCAGGCGCAAGGCTGTGTGCTCCATTCAAGTGAACAACAGCAGATTGCCTCCCTGGGGTGTTCTCCACACTTGAGCGTCCCTCAGTCGATGTTGACATGTAAATGAACCTAGGCTGCAGGAACTCTAGCTCTTCCGCTGGCTGCTGCAGCCTGACTAGAATATGAGTCACTGGCCCCCTGCCAGGTGGGTTGGCACCTGTTCACTGTTAGCATTGCGAATATGTCTGCCCATCTACACTTCCCGATTACTGTCTATGGTGAGTGCTCATGGTGCATCATTTCTGGTTTGGATCTGAACATGTCCCATACATGCCAAATCAATGATCAGCTCAGAATGATATAACGCAAGTCATTGTACAATAAATTTCTGTCTTGTACTTAATATGATATGAAAATAAGTGGCCACAAGTAC
Source organism: Schistocerca americana (assembly GCF_021461395.2). Classification (NCBI taxonomy): domain Eukaryota; kingdom Metazoa; phylum Arthropoda; class Insecta; order Orthoptera; family Acrididae; genus Schistocerca; species Schistocerca americana. The sequence continues at coordinate 431,573,969 of NC_060119.1, read as the reverse complement.
ATAGAGAGTATGCAATGAGCATGGTGCTAAGAGCATGATGTGTGTGGATGTAACATTTTAATTCCACAAGATCCTATTGGATCCTACTGGACGCATCTATTATTATTTTGTAGCGGCAGGAATATATGTATCTATAATTTCCATACATAATCATTGTCATCACTTCCACAAGAAAGACATGTAAACTGAAGTAAACAGCCTGACCTAAAATGCTAACAGAACTTTCAAAAAATTTACAAAAAATAATTTCCCCAACATAGAGCAATAAACCAGATAATATCTGCAATTACTATCTACCCCTACTGCTTGCGTGTCGTATATGACAATGAGCACATCTCAATGTGTCAACTGGATGATTAGCGAACATAGCTTTGACTACACAAACGATGAAAACAAAGTACTAAATTTCTCATTTTACCATTTTAAGCAATGTGTGTGACTTAGTTTGTCCACACTGTCATACTGATAAGTGCTCAAAATCTGTGAGAGTTTTGTGGAAGTATACTCACAACTACCAATTTACCAGTTCCCTTTCAGCTCTTTACACTTGGTGCACAGGGAGTGGATTTACATTCTCTACTTCTCCTCAGATCTCCTGATACTTCTAAGTCACGCACGTGCATCAACCACACTGTACAAATTACCAATGAAGTTAGCCGGCCGGAGTGGCCGTGCGGTTCTAGGCGCTACAGTCTGGAACCGAGCGACCGCTACGGTCGCAGGTTCAAATCCTACCTGGGGCATGGATGTGTGTGATGTCCTTAGGTTAGATGGGTTTAATTAGTTCTAAGTTCTAGGCGACTGATGACCTCAGAAGTTAAGTCGCATGGTGCTCAGAGCCATTTGAGCCAACCAATGAAGTTAGACGGAGCATGCTCATACCATTTCTGACTGTTTGTGAAATGGTATGGTAACTGTCATCCAGAAGGTGTAGTCTGCGAATTCCTAACGCAGCCCTACATTTCCTATGGCACAGCAGGTGGGGTTGCTACTCACAACGCCTCATACTGTCTGTGTAATACACTCCTGGAAATTGAAATAAGAACACCATGAATTCATTGTCCCAGGAAGCGGAAACTTTATTGACACATTCCTGGGGTCAGATACATCACATGATCACACTGACAGAACCACAGGCACATAGACACAGGCAACAGAGCATGCACAATGTCGGCACTAGTACAGTGTATATCCACCTTTCGCAGCAATGCAGGCTGCTATTCTCCCATGGAGACGATCGTAGAGATGCTGGATGTAGTCCTGTGGAACGGCTTGCCATACCATTTCCACCTGGCGCCTCAGTTGGACCAGCGTTCGTGCTGGACGTGCAGACCGCGTGAGACGACGCTTCATCCAGTCCTAAACATGCTCAATGGGGGACAGATCCGGAGATCTTGCTGGCCAGGGTAGTTGACTTACACCTTCTAGAGCACGTTGGGTGGCACGGGATACATGCGGACGTGCATTGTCCTGTTGGAACAGCAAGTTCCCTTGCCGGTCTAGGAATGGTAGAACGATGGGTTCGATGACGGTTCGGATGTACCGTGCACTATTCAGTGTCCCCTCGACGATCACCAGTGGTGTACGGCCAGTGTAGGAGATCGCTCCCCACACCATGATGCCGGGTGTTGGCCCTGTGTGCCTCGGTCGTATGCAGTCCTGATTGTGGCGCTCACCTGCACGGCGCCAAACACGCATACGACCATCATTGGCACCAAGGCAGAAGCGACTCTCATCGCTGAAGACGACACGTCTCCATTCGTCCCTCCATTCACGCCTGTCGCGACACCACTGGAGGCGGGCTGCACGATGTTGGGGCGTGAGCGGAAGACGGCCTAACGGTGTGCGGGACCGTAGCCCAGCTTCATGGAGACGGTTGCGAATGGTCCTCGCCGATACCCCAGGAGCAACAGTGTCCCTAATTTGCTGGGAAGTGGCGGTGCGGTCCCCTACGGCACTGTGAAGGATCCTACGGTCTTGGCGTGCATCCGTGCGTCGCTGCGGTCCGGTCCCAGGTCGACGGGCACGTGCACCTTCCGCCGACCACTGGCGACGACATCGATATACTGTGGAGACCTCACGCCCCACGTGTTGAGCAATTCGGCGGTACGTCCACCCGGCCTCCCGCATGCCCACTATACGCCCTCGCTCAAAGTCCGTCAACTGCATATACGGTTCACGTCCACGCTGTCGCGGCATGCTACCAGTGTTAAAGACTGCGATGGAGCTCCGTATGCCACGGCAAACTGGCTGACACTGACGGCGGCGGTGCACAAATGCTGCGCAGCTAGCGCCATTCGACGGCCAACACCGCGGGTCCTGGTGTGTCCGCTGTGCCGTGCGTGTGATCATTGCTTGTACAGCTCTCTCGCAGTGTCCGGAGCAAGTATGGTGGGTCTGACACACCGGTGTCAATGTGTTCTTTTTTCCATTTCCAGGAGTGTATATTGCAAAACTCTGTGAGAGAAAATAATGCCAACTGACAACCAAACTCTGCATGAGGCTCTGGCAAGTTATTCTCGACATTCGCTGATGTAGTCTCAACAATACTCAGTGCGGACCTAACTCAATTGCTCACATCGTGTCAGGCATACTACTGTGTCGTGGCCACAGCCCAAATTCCCTAAAGATAGCAACTCAGGTACAATGCATCTCAGGCAAGTCCAAACTCAGCAGTAGAATAAAACATAAATAGCGCAGCCAAAGAATGCATAGATGAACAAGCCTTGGCAGGGTAAACAAGCCAAATGTCTGCAACCTCGAGTAGCAACCCTATCAAAAGGAGCAGGGGCACAGTTCCATGTGATCATTTCACAATAACATCATTTTCAGTAGAATTCCAATGCAGCACCTTTATCATGCCCTTTTGTCAATCTCATAGGATAAAAGGGAAGTGCAGAGATAGCAAATCATGGTAATGTTCTTACTAACTCTGTGACACCATGACTATTTAATAACATCATTCAGATGGTAGTCGGTGTTACTAGAAGACATACGGTTTAATTTGATATATCTGACGTAGGTTTCTTGGTTTTTATTGGATTAAAGTTCCAACGCATTGATGTGCGCAATCCTCTGGACATGCATTGATTCATCGCAAATAGAAAAGAACTTGTGACACTTTTGGTTATTTAAAACCCAAAGGGACTTCAAGTGGTTCAAGTGGGTCTGAGCACTATGGGACTTAACATCTATGGTCATCAGTCCCCTAGAACTTAGAACTACTTAAACCTAACTAACCTAAGGACAGCACACAACATCCAGTCATCACGAGGCAGAGAAAATCCCTGACCCCGCCGGGAATCGAACCCAGGAACCCGGGCGCAGGAAGCGAGAACGCTACCGCACGACCACGAGCTGCAGACAAAAAGGGACTTCAACTAGAACTTTCTGACCAACGCAAAATTCATGTAATTGCACCTTCTTGTCTGACCATTCCTTCCATTTACTGGTTGCACCATTTGTACCTACCTTAACCCTTGTCTTGTCTATCAACGTAACTTACCTTTAAACTGTTGGTTGTAATCTGTGGTTAGATAGCATGCTCTCCAAAATATATAATGTACCTCTGCATGCTTGTGTACTAATATCCCTTTCATTGTAGTTCACTTAAGTGACAGAATCAGACAGAAATGGTTTTTGGCATACCTTTGGTATTCGTTTCTGATATGATTTCAATGTGGATGCCACTGTCTAAAACTCCTTTTAGCCAAACATCTCCTACTGTGACTAGTACGATGGTATGCAGGTCCTGTCACACAACTTCGTCTTTCTCTTCAAGTAGGAACTGTATTATGTTTTCATAGTTCAGAATGTTGATTTGGCTTGTTCTGTAACACCCCACCCGTTGCTTGTCCGATTTTTGCGTGTGTTCGCCCCTGACAAACAACTTACAGAGAAATAGGGAGTGGAACTGCACGCAAAAATGTATAACGCTAGATTTAAATGTGGCCCTGTCGCCGCTAATTAATCTGCGGTGGTAGTGTTGACGATAAATCACACCTATTTTTACTTTCAAACGTGAACGACCACGAAAACTTAGGGTGTTCAATGACATCAAACACATACACAACAATAAAATAAAGCAAAAGGGTGAATTCAGGATCAACTACTGAAAGTAAAGGCTCTACTGAATCACAATAATTGTATTATAACCTTCAGATTAATGCTGAATAAAACACAATGAACAATTTAAAAAGTATCCTCCTAACTGGCATTGGCAGTAACTGTGTTAAAATCGGTCCAAAACGCGATCTCTTATAACATATATATACGAGGAACCACTACATTCCAAAGTACTGTGAAACCTCTGTGGAAACACCAATTGTAATTGATCCAACTATTTAAAGTCACTCCTAACACAGTGGCCGAGCGGTTCTAGGCGCTACAGTCTGGAACCGAGCGACCGCTACGGTCGCAGGTTCGAATCCTGCCTCGGGCATGGATATGTGTGCTGTCCTTAGGTTAGTTAGGTTTAAGTAGTTCTAAGTAATAGGAGACTGATGGCCTCAGCAGTTAAGTCCCATAGTGCTCAGAGCCATTTGAACCATTTTTGAACTCCAAACACAGGCCGAAGCGGGAGTGATCTCACCGTAATATTCCTGTTGTAGCGGCGGTCTCCGACGGCGACGGCGACGGCGCGGCCGTGCGATCGGCGTGTGGCGTCTCGGCAAGCACAATCCTACAGTATTCGAACACCAGACTGCTGTACGTAAACTTCTCTAATTGCGCCAATGTTTCCTTCAGCAAATGAGCTGGCGCGGCTAACGTCCTCTCAGAACGAAAGACCAAGAAGGGAGACGACTTGGCAAACGTTCTCTCAGTACGAGAGCCCAGAACGGAAGATCTCTACCGAGAGTCCAGCAAGATCGCTCTTCACCTTTCTTTTCTCACCTAAACTTTTACCTAGCGAATCACATCAGTAGAAGTTCTCAAAATACCCAGTTTTCCAATGCCGACCAATGTGCGGCCTGGGAATAGAACTCTTTTCCACAATTCTTTTATTTCTACAAAATTTCACAGGTAAACTCCGTCCTCGCCGGCTGGGAAGAACCACAGTTGTGGGCAATAACACGTTTACTGGAAGTTTTCTCCAAAGAGACCACTCGAGATTTTCCTGGCAAGATTCCCTGTCGTAGCGAACACAGATTCTTGCATTGAAAGTTTGTTATTCGGAACTCCTGGCCTGCCCCCACTTGAGTTCCTCGAAGGGGTAAAATTAGTGGGACATAGGCGAGAGCACACATAGGAAAGCCCGTACAGCTATCCACTGCTCTGTTTTGGTAAACACTTGAACACCTGCAGCCACACGTCCCTCAGAGGTTGGCGACTGCTGTGCCTCTCTAGACGGATTACAGAAATCCCCCAGTTCACCATTCATACCGTTAGGCTGTGGCCTTCGGCGGCTAGGCAGGGACGTAGCCGAGCTCTGTCTCACGTACGGTCTTTCCGCAAAATCTTATGATTACAAAATCGCGGAATTCTCGCGTGCCGATGCGTTTTCATATAGATTTCCTACACCGTTATTCAGAGTATTACTCCAATAAAACCTAAAGTGTCACGTTAAATGGACTTATGTAAGGTGCAAGGCCGTTGCCACCTTACAGTTCTAATTACTGCTGTGGGTGTATTGTGACTCTTCCCCAAATCTGCGTTATGACTATTGTCGGATGGCAACAATTGTGGTTCTCGATTGTTGGATTTGATGGTCAAAGATTCACAATTTCTCCCAGTTGGTGATTCCTCTCAGGTTCATATACAATCCCACTCAGATCGTTGCCAGTGGTTTCCCCCATTAAAATTGTTCCAATTGCAATCTGCTTGTGTTTCCAGTTTGTTCATGACCGTGGCCTCCCAATTGCCGGTTCATATCATTCCTCCCCTTATTATATTTGCATGATGGCTCGCGATAGCTTCTTTCATAGCTTTTCCTCTTCTCTCTCACGTCATGCGTCTAACTCACACAGAATGCTCCTGAAAACTTCCACATTATCCCCTCATTGGCCAACTGGTATCTGCTTATAGTTAATGTATCTCTTCATACAGCAGAATTTTAATGTTTTACTTGCACTGCACGGTGCACCCTGGAACTGATTCTTCTTAACTAATGATTTGAAGAGTTCCACTGGGCTTCTAAATCCTGACAGTTCCAAATGTTTACAGATCATAACGTCTTACTTAATACAGACGTAAATCTCACATAACCAGTAGCTGATGAGGAAAGCTTCTAGGGACTCCTTGTATGATCTGCTGCTGGTCACAATTCCTCCCCTTTTCATGGCTACTGGCCTTTCCGTGAGTTCGCAAATACACTCTAATTTATATTCCAATGGCCAGGACGGTAGCATTGACCTATCAAACTGAGCAGTCCACGCCTTTGACTGTAGTGTATGTCCACTGTCTTGATAATTTTGGACGTTTAACATAGAGTAGTCGAATGCCATGTCCTCTTTTACTGTCGTTCTTATTTCCGCTGTAGCGACTCTCAATTCCCTCAGATCATGCACAACATCATGATGCAAGTGACCACTGCTTAGTCCTGCTTAATTTTCAAGCTGACATGTGTATTGAGTCTCCTGAGTGGAGCACAATTGTATGACAGGTCGCTCTCTGTATCGCGGCTCGTCCCTTGTGACGTGCTGACTTGTGTGGGACATGGATGTACTCTACGTGGGCAAGGAAAGGTGAAGAAAGTTGTTGGATTCTGCTTACGACGACAGTGTACAGGAGATCGAGCGGTCAGGACTAGTACGTCGGCATGCAGGGCTGCCATCAAATGACAGAACAGGAAAATTAAAGAGAATATATTTCAGTGTATGGTACACAAGGTGCGCGCCTAGGGTCGGAAGTTACCAGGTTTAGGCCAGTCTAGCAGGCCGAGAAACTAATTAAAATGGGCAACGGAAGGGGAGGCGATACATGTTAATTTATGTCGGTGGCCGGTCGTGAAACGCAAAGCCGGAGGCACT